>NC_077227.1:57429394-57614394 GCF_027887165.1 Monodelphis domestica
TGCTTGTGGGGTGCTGGCAAAGAGGGAAGTAACTTGGGCAAGCCAACCTGGGCATGGTTCCAGGGTATCGACATTGGAGGGCAGAGATAGCTCTTGTAGTAGAAAGAACAGAGCTTAGCATCTATGTACTAAGAATAATTAGTCAAAAAGGGGAAGGAAGAAAATAGGCAAACAGGCTAATTCCTCCTCACTGGCTCCTCCCCATCCCCCCAAGCCCTTTAAAGAACTGCTAGTGTCACTGACCCGGGGTACGGTTTCTGATACTGCAGGGGGCACAGAAACTTCTGGCCAAGGTTCTGGAGACGAGAGCAGTGGAAAACAACAGGAAGTTAGTTTCCTCATGTTGAATCCCCACAATAGTATTCTGAGTGCTTTAATGGGTGGATGGAGGACAGGGGCATTGAGCTAATGAATGGAACATGGGGCATAAAAATAAAAACTCTTATAAGTAATTAAAAGTATCACTTTTGAATGGGAAATAAGCAGAGTGCTTGAAGACACAGTAGCCAGTTTCAAAGAGGTAAATTTGTAACTAGGGGAATATGGTTTTATGTTTCTGTTTTCCAATGAGTATCACTGGAAATCTTTGCATTCTGTCTCCTCACTAAAAGTCATCCTGCTTCTGATGTATTTTTTATTTTGTATTTTGTATTATATTTCTATGACTGTGGCCAAGTCACTTTACTTCCCTTTGCCTCAGTTATCTCATCTGTAAAATGAAGGGGTAAGACTAAATAAATAGGCTCTGGAGTCTTCTTCAGCTCTAGTTATGTGTCTGTAGAAATTTCTTGGTTCCTTTCTCATCCCCATGTTGAACTGTAGTAAATAGGTCCCAGAATGGATGCCTGTCCTAGGATAAGGCCTTTAAGAAATGATATTTCATAAATAAAAATAAAAAAATTCATAAATAGCTCACTCAGTAATCAACTCATTGTCACTCACCATGCAGCCTTAGCCAGAACTTCAATCCTCCTTGCAATAATTTAAGCCCCATTTCCAATTGTTCTGTTCTCAGTGGAGCAAAATAATATTCACACAGCCAACAAACATTCATTAAGTCACTGTCTTGTGCAGAATACTTCCAGGTGCTGAAGAGAAAAAAGGAAAAAGGACTAAAATTCCTTCAATATGGGGAACTCCTTCACCTGAACAGAATACAACCTCTAGAGTGGACAAATCCTAGGGAGTTACTTAAGTCACAGAGAGGTTGTGACATTCCACAATCACCCAGCAAGTAAAAACAAAACAAAACAATAATGCATTAGGGTTAGAATCAGGAAGAGTTCAAAGCTTGCCACTAGCTATGCTACTCCACGCAAGTCACTTAACACTGTTTGCCTCAGTTTCCTCCTCTACCAATTGAGCTGGAGAAGGAAATGGTCAACCATTTCAGTATCTTTGCCAGTATTGAAGAGCCAGTTTAGTTTACTTGTGCCAGACACAACTAAAACAACTAAAACTACTGAATGATGACATTCAGAGGTGGGATTTGAACCCAGGATTTTCTGAATCAAAGGCCACTATATCATACTTCCCTTTCTTAGGGAGGTAGAAAGACTAAAAAAAAAAAAAAACAACCCAAAATACCAATCAATGCAACCAAATGGCTCATACTCCCTCTGAATCTTGACTGTCCCTATCTATAGTAATCGAATATGCTTCCTTCCTCTAATTCCTCAGTCTTGACCCCAGTCCTGAAACTCTTATATGAAGAGATGAACTGTGGTTGAGCCCTGGTGGGTGGTGTAGATACAATAAGATAGGCAAGCATTTATTAAGCATACACCAAAGGCCAAGGACTATGTTAGCTAAAATTTATCCCCACCTTCAGGGATCCCACATTTCCTTGATTGTCATTTCTCTGTGTGAGGTGACTAAGCAGCTCAGCTATCCAAAATGTACCTCATGCCATTTTGGGTCAATATCAGAAAATGGATATTCACAAACTCGCCCTTATAGCCCAAAGGTTTTTTTTTATGTTTACTCCTTAAACCACCTTTGGAATCCTCACCATCTTCAGAAACACACTTCCAGTTGCTTTACATATTTCAATCTGAAGGAAAACAGGAAGATCCATGTTATACCATTTTATATAACTACATAATGGATTAGAAAGGTTTTATAGGGCTAATCTAGGAATTTGCCTAACCACCAAGTAAGAGCATTGTTTCCTTTAAAGAATATATTGTAGACACTAAACCACCTATTTATAGACGTATTTGATCTGAGTGTGTAAATTGAGGGTTTGCAACCTCTTCCTTAATAGCTAACTCAAATTCAGCCTCCTTAATGAATTCTTCCTCGAGACCTTCTATTGGAAACATTACTTCTTCATATAACACTTTACTACCTTTAATGCATGAATTAACTTTGTATTTTTAACTTATAAACTCCTCATAGACTTCAGGGAGCACATGCTCTCTAAACATTGTTTCTCCCTCAATCGTTGGCATTCTGAATTCAGTGGGTGTTTAATAAATGCTATTGATGGAATTATTTAAATTGCATATTACAGGACTAATATTGTGCTGTTTGTTGTAGTCACAGATGTGCTGGTAGATGTTTAACAACTAACTCAAAAAAATGGATACACTCTCCTCAAGACATAGTTCCTGGCCCACCGCTTTTGAAATAACCTTCCATCTATTCTACATGGCTTGTATATATAAATTTTGGCAGGTTATCTTCTCTGATGAGAACTTGAGCTCCTTAAGTGTAGACACTGCATTTTCCCTTTTCTTTAGATACTTAACACAATGTCTTACACATAATAAGAATTTAATAAATGCTTATTGACTAAAGAGAGATGAAAATTATTTAATGTGATGCCTCAAGGAACAATTGCTCCTTAAAAGATAGCAAGTTGAGAGAGGAGAGGTCCATATAAAAATAAAAAGAAGAAAAACTTGCTAACCATTAGGCAGTCCCTAACTTTGCCCCAAGTTTCCCATTTTGGGCCCTCTTTAAAAAAAGAAGCAGTTACAGGGCAGCTTGGTGGCCCAGTGGATTGAGAATCAGACCCAGAGATGGGAGCTCCTAGGTTCAAATCTGGCCTCAGACACTTCCCAGCTGTGTGACCCTGGGCAAGTCACTTAATCCCCATTGCCTAGCCCTTACCACTCTTCTGCCTTGGAGCCAATACACAGTATTGACTCCAAGACGGAAGGTAAGGGTTTAAAAAAAAAAAGAAGCAGTTAGATGTTCATTCATTGAAAATATCATAAATGAAAGAGCAGCTCGGTGGCTCAGTGGATTGAGAGCCAGGTCTAGAGGGAGGTCCTCAGTTCAAATGTAACCTCAGATACTTCTTAGGTGTGTGACCCTGGACAAGTCACTTAACCCTCATTGCCTAGACCTTACTGCTCTTCTGCCTTAGAACCAGTACACAGTATTGATTCTAAGACAGAAAAGAGTTTTTTTTTTTTTTAAGAAACTATCATAAAAGAAATACCAGCTTTAGATATGTTAAATTAAATATCACCTTACTTTATTCTTAGGAACTGGAGGCTGTAAATGGAATAGAAATAGATAACCTGGTAGAGGAAGAGTTTATAGAAAATATATGCAAGGAATATGAAAAAGGGAAGTGTATAAAGAAATAAAAGAAGAATAATATTACAAAGAACTGTCCTTGGGCAACATTGCTACCTAGCTATAATCCTCCTGCGCCAAACCAGAGAGAGCTGGTAAGTAGGTTGACCTTGACTGTAATCCCTCCAACCACTTCCAAGCTCAGCAAATCATAAAAGTACTTATCGACAACAATAGCCTTGCAAATTAATATGATCTTTCTTGGATTTCAAAGAGCTTTCAGATATATCATCTTGTTTTGAGCCTCACAACAATTCTGCAAGCTGAATATGATCCCTGTTTTACAGATGAGGAAACTAAGACCCAGAGAGGTTAAATTACTTTCCCAAGGTCATAAGTCTCAAATGATGGAGCCAGGATTAGAACCTTTATCACCTGACTCCTTGTCCAATGATTTTTCCATTCACTGTGCTGCTGTGAGTGATCTATTCATGACTAAGATTAGCTCTGCTAAGTCTGAGATCTCCTTGGGTTTGGGTAAAACTATAAGAAGCCCAGTTGAGTCTCTCTTTAGTGATGATGATGGTAGGGAATGGCATTTCCCCACTTTTTTAAGTCATGGCAGTGAGTCAGTTTGAGGGTGCTGCTTTTTATTTTCACATATCTTCGGATAACCAATCCCTCCAAAGCTTTCCTTTTGGTCAAATTTCCCCCCAGGAAGGCCTGGGCTGATTATATTGCCTTCTGTTAGTTGAGGTGTTAAGGGTTTATTTAGTACTTGTCGATGGATGGCTAATGGACTCAGTTGGGCTGTTTCAATGAAAGTTTCCCACAATCTGATACTAAAGTGGAGGCCTTGAGTGAAGCTTTTATCACTCCTTCACTGGGCTCATCAAGAACTCTCTTTTCCTTTCTGGAAATTGTATTTCATGCAGTGGATTTCTAATCCAAGTGTTACATCAATCAGCAATCTAGTGGAGGCTTGTGGTTTTTCCAGAGCATTTTACAAGCTCGGATGGGGTTTCCTAGTCTGGTCTGGTTCAGTCCTAGACGACTTTGGAAAAATACTCAAACAGCAATTTCCTTGAAATCTCTTAGGCTCTGCTCTTTTTATTTGCTATTAGAATTATTGGTTTTCCGAGGCATTATCTTCATAAAGGCATTCCTCTCTGGCTTGTGCTTGACCTGTGGGTGAGATTGGAAATCTGTTTTTTCTCTGGTGTATTATAAAGTTAGGGATCGCAGCATCGAAATGGGAACCTTTGAAATGTGATCTTGTTTGCTAACAATCTCTCTGTTGTTTAAAGAGGTGCTGATTTAGAGGCACAGTATGCATTTAACTTTGGAAAGTGGTTTTCTTCACAAATAGAAAGATTGTTGTGGTCAGTGTGGCAGAGAAAGAAACATGATGTTGGAAAGGACCAAAGGGGATGGAAATCAGATGCTAAGGCAGGGGTTGCGGGGAGGGAGGCGAGCCAGATCTGTGGCCAGCCTCATCTTTTGGAAGACATGGGCCTTTGACATACTGATATCACAGAAACCCAGAGCTAGGGGTTGGAGAAAGGTGGCACTGTCACTAATAGCGTGTAGCTCAGGATGGTGGTTCCTTCTAAAATGTAGATCTTGATCTCAAGGTGTAGCTTTCTTTCTGCTTCTTTATCTCCTCTTCTGCCTATTACTTTCTCTGTTTCTTTTTTAGTAAAATCCTATGTATTCATCAATGTAGAGAACTCTGGGTGCAGAAACCTCTTCTATAAAATTTTTAAACCCTTACCTGCTGCCTAAGAATTGATACAAGTATTGATTCCAAAGCAGAAAAGTGGCAAGGGCAAAGAAGTTGGAGTTAAGTGACTTGCCCAGGGTCATATAGTTAGGACATATCTCAGACCAGATTTGAACCCTGGTTCTCCCGATTCCACTCTATCTACTGAACCACCTAGCTGTCCCTATAATTTAGAATCATGGAGAATTGCTTGGGGCACTAAGGAAGAGGTCATAGAGGCAAGACTTGAACTCAGCTCATCCTTGACTCAAAGAAATGTCCTTTTTCCTTTCA
Source organism: Monodelphis domestica (assembly GCF_027887165.1). Taxonomy (NCBI): domain Eukaryota; kingdom Metazoa; phylum Chordata; class Mammalia; order Didelphimorphia; family Didelphidae; genus Monodelphis; species Monodelphis domestica. Next base: position 57,434,982 of record NC_077227.1, read on the forward strand.
CCAAGATGCTATCTATGTTCTTTTCTTAATGGAGGATTAATGAATTTGTATTCCAGTTTGGGATTGTCCATGCTTTCCTCCATCTCCCCCCATTCTTGTACAAAATTTAGCAATTTTTCTGTTTGTAAGTTGGAAGGAAGGAATTTATCTAAACACACAGAAATGGAATTCACCCAAACAACACTCTATTCTAATCTCTTATCATAATGATATTATTATAATAATGGCTCAGAACTGAAATTAGGGGCAGCACCATTTTCAACAGGTATTGTAAAAATGAACCTCATACATTTTAAGAAGCTCTTCCTAGTAGCAATGACAAAGGTATCCTGGCTGTTTGTGGATTTTCTTCTTTTTTATTTTATTTTTTACAGTTATCTCTCTTTCTTTAAGAAGAGAGTCATTTTGGAGGCAGCCCTGACAGCTTTGTCATTTCACTCACACCTCTAAATTTTTCTTTCTGTTGTCAGTCAGCAGACAGCAGTCTCAGGATTCTGATGGGCCTGAGTGATGTCCAAATAGATGAGAGATTGGAGAGAGGCCTGGAGCGCTGCGTCAAAAACAGCCTTCTTCTGTCTTTATTCTTAGAGGAATTGTCAGCAGTTAAGAAAGTTCCTCTACCCCACAATTCCCGAGTCCCCATTTCTGTGATGATTGTGGGTAGTGTGGGGCTGGGCACACACATATGCAGCTCCCTTGTTCCATCTCTTTATCCTAGAAGATGTTTCTGTGATCACAGAAAGAGAATAAGAATAAAATATGAATATTTATAAAAAACAAAACAAAACAAAGCAAAAACACTTTGGAAGCCTTAAAGTGCTAAATAATGCTATCTAACAACAACACCACCACCAACAGCAACAACAACAACAACAACAACAACAGAAAGCCTCATGCTAGAATGGTATCCTAAAGAAACTGACCATATCCTAGTGGAGAAAGGTCCTTTGTTTCAAGGATCCTTCCCCCTACTTTCAGGTGATTGATTTTTTCCCCTTCACTTTTCATTGCTCTTGGGACTGTAAAGGTGAGATTTGGACATGAATCTGTTAAGGAATTGAAAGACTAGGTTTATGAAGAGAAGTGATGGCTATAAACAGTATTAGAGGCAGGTAGGGATTCTGGACCTGTCCCAGAGCAAAAAAGAGAAAGGAAGAAAAGATTCATAGTTTCTAGAGAGAATGCCCTAAATAGAAAACCCGAGTCTCTGAACTGTCAAGGATGCCAGAAGTCATCTTCTCTAATCAATAGGACTCCTCTTTCTGACATCTTTGAGAGCAGGAACTCTCTTTTCCCTTTCTTTGTATCCCTAGAGCTTTAGAACAGTGCCTGGCGTGCAGTAGGCATTTAATAAATGTTTATTGGTTGACTGATAACCTCTGATGGAAGACAATGAAATCTGTTGTCGATAACTATCGATCCCTTCTTAATACTATGTTCTGAAAGTAGACATACCTGAAGCTGTTTCTCAGCATTTCTAAACAAAATCAAAACCCCTTTATAATTTAGCAGCTGTCTCAGAGAGTCTTCCAGATGGGATGATGAAGAATTAGACAACTGAAATAATGAACAACACCTTTGACTTTGTAAATTAGCACTTAGGTTCCAAGAAGTTAAGTGACTTCCCCAAGATGTTATAGCTAGTAAGTGTCATGTGTGGAATTTGATCCCAACTATTTTGACTTGAAACCCAACACTCATTGTAGGACTGTAGATCTAGGGTTGCTTTAAAGACTATATTTTTCAGTTCCTAACACTCGTGTAGATGAGGAAAAAACATCCAGGGAAGTTCAGTTGACCAACTGAGAAAACCCAAGTGGTAGGTGGCAGGGCTAGAATTTGGATCCTAATCATTGGAATCCAGATCTGAAGATCTTAGTTGTCCCATGCTTCTCCCTACACTTTTCCTCCATACACTATGGTATTCTGCCTTTTTGTCACTATAGATACTTGTTAAATATGTGCTTGTTGATTTGGGGGGCTTAAAGAAATGCCAAGTTTCTCTTTAACATATGGCTTTTTAAAAGGTTGACAGAACTGTCATAAAATCCACATAGATTTCCCCTGGGCTAAGTTTAATTTTTTTTTTTAATCCTTACTTTCTGTCTTAGTAACAACTCTTAGAAGGGCAAGGGCTAGGCAAATGGGATTAAGACAGTTAGGAAGTGTCTGAAGTCAAATTTGAATCCAGATCTTCCTGACTCCAGGCCTGGTCCTTTATTTGCTGTGCTGCCCAGCTGACCTGAAGATTAATTTTTAAAAAATGGATCCTAAAGCAAGTAGGAAATGAGGACATATTGGAAAGAAGGTTGGATTAGACGTTCAAAGCCCTGAATTCCAGTCTCAACTCTACCACTTCTTAATTCTGTGACCTTCTGCAAGCTGCTTATCTTTTCTTAGGGCTGAATGATCTCCTCTGTAAAATGAGGGGGTTGGGCTGCCTGATTGTTCAGGTCCCTTCTGGCCCTCACAATCTGGGATTCTGGAATGCCTGCATACATCGGAAATACCCAGGGATCTGAAATGATTCTCATTCAGTGCCACAGTTACTATTTATACTTGATATTGGAGCCGTCTGGCTCGATGATCCTTTTTTGAAGAGAGAATTGTGGGAAATATTTTGTTTTCCCTGGGAGCAGGGCTATGTATTTACTTCAAGTTTTATTAAATGAGTTATAAATTTTCCCAGCAATTTACTCATAGCTCAAGAGGTTTAATTTGCATGTGTTGCCTTTTACAATATGCTTTTCGTAATGTTGCAGATGCTTCTTCCCTAGCTTCAGTAAACAACAGGCAGTTGGCCAGGTTTTTGACTGAACATGTGCCAGCCCTTGGAAATATTAGTTAACTCTCTAATGGCTATTGGGAGCCATGCACCCTGCTCTATCCAGAGGCTGAAGAGCTGCACAAATGAATTTCATGGCAGCAAAATACTGATTGGAAGTAGCAATATTTGACATGATTCTGTAGTATCTCCTTTCTTCCTTTTTCTTGTTCTTTCTTATTTTTCTTTTTCCCTCTCAACTTGTCTTCCTCCTTCCTAACCTCTCTTTCTATTTCCTTCCTTGGCTTTCTTTTTCTTTTCTTAATTTTCCCTTCTTTCCTTCCTCCTTCTCCTCTTCTCTCTAACTTTTTTCTAACTCTCTCTCTCTCTCTCTCTCTCTCTCTCTCTCTCTCTCTCTCTCTCTCTCTCTCTCTCTCTTTCTTTCTTTCTTTCTTTCTTTCTTTCTTTCTTTCTTTCTTTCTTTCTTTCTTTCTTTCTTTCTTTCTTTCTTTCTTTCTTTCTTTCTTTCTTTCTTTCTTTCTTTCTTTCTTTCTTTCTTTCTTTCTTTCTTTCTTTCTTTCTTTCTTTCTTTCTTTCTTTCTTTCTCTTTCCATCCCCTTCCTTCTTTCCATCTTCTCTGAAGTGAGGTTCTCTGAGTTAGGAGGATATAAGACTCATACTTTATTAACAGTAGGTCAAAAACATTATCCTCATATACTTTTATTTACTGGGAGTGGATGAGAGGTCCAAGGTCACATTTGACCTGGGTCAGATCCAAATAAGACTGCATATAGCCAGCCAAAATTCATACTTCCTTCTCATTTGCTCTCTCTTCTCTTGGCAGCCTCTCCCAGTGCCCAGGCTGGTATATGGTTTCTCATTGTCCGTCACTACAGAACTATTCTTTTTTCCCACCAATTTTAGGCCAAAACCTATGTTCTATATCTTTCTTTACTTACCTTTTTGAAATTTATCTGTCCAGTGTCCTATTCTCTCAGGATATGACTGACACAAATCTTTGAGAATAGGTATTAGTGGGCTAATGTTGCCCTTGTAATTTGGTATATTTTTATTTTAATAGAGGTGTCTTGGATAGAGAATCTTAGAAGGATGACAAATATTAAGGATTTGGTGCTATGATTGGCTAGTAGGAAAGATATTTGGTGGGGAAGGAGAAGCTTTATAATTCTTTCATATAACAGCATCTCACACCTGGAAACTGAACATGAGTATCCTGAGTTGGATTCTATTTTATATATTTAATAGAAGGGCAAGTTCCCTTAAAGAACAATGAACCACCAACAAAAACCATATAGTTTTTCTTGTTGTGTTTGTAATGGCTTTCTTGTGATGTCATGATGGAACAGGAGACTAGGAATGATGATTTGGGGGAGGGGACCCAAGAAGTTTGCTCAGTGAATTTTTCTCAGCTGATCAACTTGTTTTACCTTGACAATACTATCTCCCATTCATTTCCATAGTGCCTTCCCTGCCTTAATGAAGGACCTTTCTGGCTTAGAATAATTGATTATTTTTATTTAGATCTAGGTTCGCTTGGTTCTCTTGGTCTTGTGATGTTTTTAAATTTTCATTTTGGTTTGAATGTCTTGTCAAGAAGGAAAATATGCTATGGAGGCAACCTGCTAAGCACAAACTCAACACAAGTCTCATCAATGCAGGGAGTACAGGAAAAAATTCATCTTGCACCATTTTCAATGTCTGTGGTGCTAGAGGCCAATGTGTTACTCTTGTGATGTCATAAAGCAACTGATGTCTTACTACATCCTGCAAGAATTATTTCCTCTTTTACTCTTCCTATAAATGGTACCTTATGATCCATTGAATTTCACTTTTCTTTTTTCCCAACATTTCTCATTTTCAGCTTTCTCCCCTTCCTCCTAGACCATTGGGGGACAGGAAAATTGTTGCTTAGCAACCAGTCTGAAACTAGTCAATACTATTCCAAATATTAACCCTTTGCTAGCAGATGTATTCCATGTAACCCATGTGTCTAAAAATAAATAAAAACTTACTTGGAGAAATTAATTTAGCATGAAATACTGGAAGTTGGCAGCCCAACTTAATATTGCAATTCCAAAGAGGATATTTATGGACATTTTTGAATGTCAGAGAGTTCCAGAATTTCCAAGTTCCAGAATTGTTTATATATTTTAAAAGCACAAGCTAATTTTTTTTATTTGAAGACTTGATGTAATTCTTCTATTATTATTCAATGAATAATTATCTAGCCTTAAAATGATTTTTTTACATCTAAGTCTCCTAATACTGCCATTTTTATCTTCTTTCCTTTTCTTCATCTCTTCCTCCTTCCTTTCTTCCTTCCTTCCTTCCTTCCTTCCTTCCTCCCTCCCTCCCTCCCTCCCTCCCTCCCTTCCTTCCTTCCTTCCTTCCTTCCTTCCTTCCTTCCTTCCTTCCTTCCTTCCTTCCTCCCTTCCTCCCTTCCTTCTTCCCTCCCTCCCTCCCTTCCTCCCTCCGTCCCTCCCTCCCTCCCTCCCTTCCTCCCTCCCTTCCTTCCTTCCTTCCTTCCTTCCTTCCTTCCTTCCTTCCTTCCTTCCTTCCTTCCTTCCTTCCTTCCTTCCTTCCTTCCTTCCTTCCTTCCTTCCTTCCTTCCTTCCTTCCTTCCTTCCTTCCTTCCTTCCTTCCTTCCTTCCTTCCTTCTTCCCTGCCTTCCTTCTTTTCTCTTTTCTTTCATTTTTCCTTAGAAATCCAAAGAGATTTTGTGATTTGCCCAAGGTCCTATAGATACTAAATGGCAGAGCTGAGATTTGAACCCTGGTCCTTCCGCTCTGGATTTGATATACTTCCCATTGTGTCAGCTATTTCTGTGGATTTTAGCTTCCTGTGAAAGGAGGAGGTTGGGTTAGGTGGGTCTCCAAAGGCTCATCCAGCTATGAATCCTGTGATCCTGTTATTTAATTAAATACACAAAATACATGCAATGTGAGGCTGCACCAGAAATTATGAATGATTTAGAACATAAAACCACACCTGTTTTTTTTTGTCATATGAAAAGTATTGATTTCAGCTTTGCCTAGTTAAGATATTCCCTAAAGACTTCATAGAATGTGAGAGCTAGAAACAATTTTACAAGTGAAGATGTTGAATTCCCTTGGTTTATGGAGGAAATGAAGCCTGTAGAGAAGAAACAACTTGCATGAGACTACATAGCAAGTAAAATAAAGAGGCTGGATTCAAATCCAAGTCCTGCTTCTGAGTGCAGGGCTCTTTCAACTCTATTTCAATTCCTAATAATTTGGATTTTCTATTATTTGGGTTTCTCTATTCAACAAAATGGCTTCTCAGGCCTGTGACTTAGCAGTAAAGTTCTATTGTCCTGGGATTTGACTTTAGAAACTGAAATGTAGGGATGGAGAGGTCAACAATGACTGGCTGGCTTTTGATTCCTCCCCTTCCCACATCTTCCCATGCTCATACATACATACATACTCATACACAAGGCATAGGGCAGTATAACTCCTAGGTATAACTGCAAAGTTGATCAAGTTTATCTGATACTTATGTAATTTTTTAAACTTTATTAAATGTTTTATGTATAGTAGCATTTTAGCTTTTTTATAACCCAATGAGCATTGCAAGTAATATTAACCCCATTTTATAGGTTAGGAGTGGAATATTAATTTCATTTTATAGATTAGTGTTAGAATAGCCTTTGGAAGGTTAGGGAGGTAAAATGAATTATCCATGGTTAGTTAAATGGTAAATGTCAGACAATCCATCAGCCAACAAACATTTATCCAGTGTCTATAGATGTAAAAGTCCCTATTCAATGCAGCAGAGATACAAAAAAGAAAGAAAGGAAGGAAGGGAGGAAGGAAGGGAGGGAGGAAGGAAGGAAGGAAGGAAGGAAGGAAGGAAGGAAGGAAGGAAGAGAGGGAGAAAGAAAGAAATGAAGAAAGGAAGAAAGAAAGAAAGAAAGAAAGAAAGAAAGAAAGAAAGAAAGAAAGAAAGAAAGAAAGAAAGAAAGAAAGAAAGAAAGAAGGAAGGAAGGAAGGAAGGAAGGAAGGAAGGAAGGAAGGAAGGAAGGAAGGAAGGAAGGAAGGAAGGAAGGAAAAAATTTGCCCTTTCCCTCAAGGAGCTTATATACTTTTAGTGAATAGAGCATTACATATATAAACATCTATAAAATATACAACAGAAACTGGATCACTGGGGAGGAAGGAAATTAGTAGCCAGAATGTTTGAGAAAGCCCTTATGTAGAAAGTGGTACTTGAACTGAATTTTAAAGGAAAGCCCAACATTTTATCTACTCCTGTGGATCCTGTAGCTACCTCTCTGCTAATTCTGGCTGGGATTGTGGTGTAATATGTGATATCCCTGGAGACATTAACAAGTCCTAGAGGGATCCATCAATAGGCAATCAATGAGCCATACATGATGTAGATATTGTGGGATATAAATATAATCCCTGCTCTTAGGCTTATAATTTACCAGATGATATAATGAATCTTTGTGCCCCATTCCACAGTTGGTGGTTGTTTGAGGTTGTATCTTCCTGTTGGTCATAACAGATTTTGTGTAAGTTATCAAAATGGTCCCCCTCCCTTCTTTCATTTTCCCCTTGTCTCATTTTTAATGGAAACATGTCTAGCAAACCCAATGAGAGTGGCTGTTTAGCTTGAGGTGTCTCCACACTCCAGGCTAGAAAATTTGAAATGTTACTGGTGCCAAAATCACAATTCAAAAGCTTTGACTAAAGAAGAATTTCTTCATCACTCACATACGAGTTTTGCTTTGTCTCTCATGCTACACATTCTGTCTGGTCAGGAAAGGAGTGTCTCTATTGGGAAATCTTTGGTTGTATCACCAGACCTTTTGGAACTGGTCTAATTAGTTGGCTTTACTATTGAGGTTTGTTCATATGTCCATATCTGACTGAATATCAGAAACTCTTAAGTGGCCATATCAGGCTCCTATAAGATTTTGAGACAAGTAGAACAACTGCCATGGTGCAACTTGCTACAAATGGTCACTGGACATTTTGTCTGGACAGTTCACTTACTTTGCAGGGGTTCTATGTGATCTTGAATGAGCTTATCAGGTTTATTTTCTTATTTCTCCTCCTCCTTCTCCTCCTCTTCCTTTTTGATTCCTCTTAGTATTAGTCTATTGGCTCACCTTACATTTGGCTATACTAATGTCCTTCCAGATCATTTCCCTATACCTCATCACCCCTCTTGTAATAACAAATAGTGAACACAATTTCTCAGTTTTGCACCATATACTAATATGGAATCCTAGACATGTCATATATGCATTCATTCTAAACATTGATAGAAGAGGGATCAGGATAGCATTTGTGCATTCATTGCTACTGGGAAATGCCCAAACAAGGAAATCCCTCCTACTAATATAACTCAGCCCATTCTATGCAACTTACAGCTTTGCTAGGTTGCCTAGAACATGGAGAGACAAAATGTCTTGCTTAAGATCACATAGTCAGTATGTATCAGAGGGAGAACTTGAACTCAGCTCTTCTCAGCTCTGATACCAGCTATATATCTTATAGTCTGTTCTCAGTCATTGATGAGACTCTTACCAGATAAACAGCCATTTTGGCGCCATTGTGTGGCGCCATATGCCATCTACTGTAGGTAGATCAGCATAGTGAATTGAAAACTATTGACAATTACAAATATTTAGATTTAAATCTTGCCTCAATATATGCTAACCAAGCAAGCTACTTAACCTCTTTGCTCTCAGTCACCATCTGAAGACTAGCTCTTTACTGATTGGAATTGGTAAAGGGAGCTTTTTCACTGGAAATTACCTATACGATTATCTACTTACCTATACAAATGAAATTAAGTTTTGTTTGAAAAAACTTACATAAGAGAGACAAGAAAATATAGTGAAAGATTTTTAAAAATTTACTGTAGACTAACTAATTTTCCATATCCATTTATGGAAGACTTAGCCCATGAACTCTAAGGCAGAATTGGTGGTCACTTGAAGAATTATTTAGATTTATGACAATCTCACTTGCTTAGAATTCTGTTAGATGGCCTGAAATTCTAACTCCAAGTTCTACCCTAAAATTCTACTCTAGTCATTCCTCTGATTTAAGGCAATGTTTACATAGAGCCTCTGTTAAAATTTGAATCTGAAAGCTAATTCTTTAAATATATCACCCTCCATTAACATGTATTCACACACCCAATTAATTCTTATTGCCTAGCATACAGTAGATCTGTGAAAGGATGGGATCTAGGCCAGGCAAATTTTGATAGGAGCTGAGGGTCCAGAAAGATCTGGAATAGGAGTACTGGGTAGATAAGGCAAGTCTAGGTAGAATAACATAAGGGAATCCTGAATAGCCGGGAAGGAAAAAACAAGAGAGCATAGATTGCCAGCATGGGGATTGAAAAAGGAAAAATGGGCTGTCAAAAGAGTGGGTGCCAGAGAAAAGTATATCTGGTTTCACAATTTTTCTAGTGTTAATCCCACTTATCATAATGACATTAAGAAGGAAGGAATACACAAAGCACTCTATGTGTGGTTGATAATGTTAATGTTCATGGCTGGAGGGAAACACACCTGTTGTCCTTTATGGGGAAGCATAGCCTTGACCAGGGAAGAGATCCAAATGAATGAGTTGAAAGAGGAGGAGGAGGAGGAGGAGGTAGCAGGAGGCAGGAGTGTCAAGAACCCAGGCTGTGTTGAGCTAGCCTGACAGTAACAACATCTCCTGCAGAGAAGAGAAGAAATGGTCAAGGCTATAAGAGCTGGGACTTGCCATTCTTCACCAGGCTTGCATTGGATGCCAGTAGGACAGCCCTGATGGTCCTGCTGTTAGAACAAGCACTGTTGTTAGTCACTGTCCAAGGGTACATGAGGAGGGAAGACATTAGTTCATCCTTCACTCAGTGTGATTGAGAGCTTGTGTTCCTTCCTTTCCTTTCCTCATTGAGGAGGGAGGGAATATAAAATATAGCCATGATCTTTACCCCATGGATTGGCCAAATGGTTCTCCCAGGCCAGCCATGGGGTACATAATCTTCTAACCAATAGACCTTGTTTGAAATTGAAAGGTGGATGAAACCATTAGCTCACATCCCTGGGAAAACACATTGGGAACTAGAAATTACTTTGCTTTAATTTTTTTTTCAAACACCTCCGACTCAGAGTTGGAGGAGAATGAGTTCACAGACGTCCTCTTTCTTCCAGGCAAGTCTGACCCATATCCATGGGTAGAGTGAGTAGAATGTGGGACTTGGACTCAGAAAGTCCAGAATTCAGATTCACCCTCATACACTGGTTTGCCCAGGCTCTCTCTCACTTTCCTTTAGTTAAATGAGGATAATAATAGTATCTGCTTCCTGGCATTTTATGAGAATAAATGAGATAATATTTATAAATAACTTTGTAATCATTAAAGAGCTATATTATGATGTTAGCTATTGTTAACTTCAATCTAATCATCTCGATTAGGACATTATCAAGCCCTCTGTATTATAATTATAAGAACTGAGAGTTGGCATCATCCCAGAATAACTCTCTATAAGACTAGAAAGAGATGTAGCATCTGACCCCAGGATATATGTCTTTGTCATTCTCTTAGAAGCATGTGGAAAATGCTTTTTATAAGTCATTTGGAAAAGGACGATGGGTGTTGTGTTCATATATGTGCGAGGTAAAAATAGAGGACTTGTCTGTGTTTCTCTGGTAGTAAGGGATAAACTTGTAATATACACAGAGAATAATGAAATATACTAGTAAGGACAAAAATTAATCAATAACCAATATAACTAATATGATAATTAATAACTGATATTTCATATATTAATATAGTGTCTCTGTAGACTTGCATGGAGTGTCCTGCTACACCTCAAGGAAGTATCCTCATTGGCCCTTCCACTCCCTTTTAAGGCAAAAGCCTTGAATCTCTGTAAGCCCATGGTTTTTTCATTGACTCAACACAAGGTGTTATGATTGTTCTCATTTTATATATAAGGAAATTAAGGTTTAAAAAGATTAAGTGACTTGCCTAGTATCACACAGCAAGTGAGTAGCTGAGAAAGGCCTTAAACTCAATTCTTTTCACTCTTAATTCCCAGGCTCTTTCCTCAAATGAGGAAAATTCAGTCTAGTGAAGTAATATGATGGCCCAAGACCATATGGGCACCATGTTACAGGGCTGGCATTTGAAGCCATGTCCTCCATGTTTGTCTGGTCTCATTAGACTTCCATTTCTTGAGGATAGGGACTGCCTTGCTTTTCCATTTATATCCCCAGACTTAGCTTAATATTTACCATGAATCAAGAACTTAATAAATGCTTCTTTTTTTCCCACCTGACTACAAATATCGTGAAAGAAAGGTAGCAAGAAAGAAAAATGGAGATGAAATAAGAGGAAGATAAGAGAGAAGGAAGAATGCAAGGTGTATATAAGGTGGTGAGGGGTAGAGAAGCTGCCAATAATAGCTTCTGGGGCATTTCTGGTTTTCATTCTGGGGAAATACAATTATTTATGCTGTAACAGGTCCCATGACCTTTTGGACAAGAAAGTCCTGGGGCACACTAGATGAGCAACACAATGATTCAGAACAACTGGGACACCTGTGACCAGAAGCATGATGCTTCTAGGGGAAGACTCACATTTTAATTAGCAGTGAGGATGATGGGCAATCAATAGGTGCATTGTTTCTCAAGGACCCTAAGGATGTTTCCTCTTGCATTAACCAAATTGGCCTACCAGTTTTTCCCCAAACTCTACATGTTGCTCCCACAAGCCTTTTGCTTCATGCCTAGAGCATATTCTTTCCTCATTTCTGTCTTTCACATTCCCTATCTCTTTTTGAGGGTCACCTCAGATGTCACCAGTTCTGTGTAACCTTTACCAGTCTCCCCAATTTACAAGGTTCTCTCTGTCGTCAAATATCTCTAGAACCTTTTGTCTGATTATCCCCTTTGCGCTCATCTTTCCCTACAGTATTTTGTATTATACTTACTCATATGCACAGTATATTCTACCCCTACTACCAGTTAAATGTAAGCTCTTGAAGGCTAGGGAGTGTGTAAATATTTTTATATATATATCAAAAGCACCTGGAATATGTGACATAGGTTTCATAAATGCTTTTTGATGTGAACTGTCCAGGAAAAGTGTTTAAAATAGAACTAGAGTGGGAAAATAAAAATGTAAAAATGAAAGACATAAGATGATACATTAAATTCCTCTTTTTAAATTGTTTTCCTAATTAACATAAATTTCTTCTTCTTTTCTCTCTCTCTCTCTATATAGATATATAGATATAGATATCCTCTCCCCTGTCCCTGAAATGAAAAGAAATAAAAGAAAACTCTTATAGAAAATATATAGTCAAGCAAAATGAATTCCTAAGTGTGCCAGGACAAAAAATGTGTCTCCTGCATCTTGCCCCCATTCTCTTTTTGTCAGCAAATGGGTAGCATGGTTTATCCTCAGTCCTCTGGGATCATGGTACATCATCGCATTTATCAGAGTTCCTAAGTCTTTCAATTTGTTCATTTATTCAGTCTTTTGTCATTGCATGAATTATTCTCTTGTTTCTGCTCACTTCACTCTTCATCAGTTCATATAAATATTCCCTCACCTTCTCTGAAATTGTCCCCTTTATTGTTTATTATGGCATAATAGGATTCTTTTGCACTCATATACTTTTAACGTATTTAGACATTCCTGCAATTAATGGACATTGAGTAAAATCCTTATACTCTTTTAGTATCATTTAGAGATTCCAGTACACAGTTGGTTCATGCCATATCAGTTTACCATCAGTCCTTCATGACTTGGTAATCCTCGGAAGTAGGTAAGCCTTGTAATGGCATTCAGAGGTTATGCCTCCGTAGGAGAATGGCAAAGGTAGGGAGGGCACCTGTAGTAAACTTCATATTGCTGGTTGTGTCCAATATCCCAGGAACATAGGAACTTCAGAGTTCATCTAGTGTTAATCTCTTTTACATTTACATTTAACCATTAACATTAACCATTTACAGATGAGAAAACTAAGGTCTAGAGAAGGAGCTGTAAGGAAATTCTGGGTGAAGTCACTTCTTCTATAGATATGTCAGAAACTTAGATATAGAATCCAAGAGAGTTGCCAATAACACTGAAAATTTCAGTGCCTTCCCCAGGATCACAAGGCTAGTATGTGTCTTTTCCTTCTATGGCAGTGACTAACCTTTTTTTTTTCATCATGAGTCTCTTGGAGTTTCCCAGATCCTTGCCTACATTTATTTTAAAGATGAAGAAATATAGGGTGGTAATGAAATAGAATTTGAACCTAAACCTGACTCCAGGACCAGCTCTTATTCCACTAGGATCCCTAGAAAGCCTCTCTTCCAAGCCCTTTAATGTCTTGGAGCAGAAAACTAACATGGTGGGAGAACCTCCCTTCTTCATTGAGGAGAAAGAAAGCCAGAATGGGAAAAGCTGAGGTTCTTAGGATGACCAAAAGGATCACTTCCTAGAAAACATTAAGAACTTTGTGAGGTAGGACAGATTCTTATCAAGCTTTGAGCACCTATCAAGGAGAAAGATAGAGTATGGATCAGGAGCCACAAAGTAGAAGGAAAGAGAGGAACAAGTTCAAATGAGCAGATGATCTCTTCTAGGATCTGGTCCTGGTCTCACTGGGTATCTTATAAAATGATCATGCATATTGTTCCAAAGGATGGTGGTCCAAAGGGGGGAAGGATTATTATTTGCCCTTCTTTGCCAAGAGCCTTGGCAAAAGAATAAGGACACACTTAATGAGGAATTCTGGTTGGTCAGAATTGCACTGTGATGGACACTAGACCAAAGGATGTCAACTAAGGATTGCTGAGTAATAATTTCCTTTATTCAGGCATTACATGAGTCTCCTCAGACTTGAAAAATAGCATAAGGAGCTGGTGAATGGGCAGGGTTGAAGCCTTCATTCAGCATTAGCCTGGGTGAGAATTGCAAGATTCTTTCATTAATTGGATTAGGGTTATATGTATTTCATTTAAAAGCTGCTGTGATCACTAATGGAATGACCTTGGAGTCGTTTTCTGTTCTGAATCAAGCGACAAGGCTGGTCTTCGTCTAGATAAAATATAGTCCCTGTCCTCTGATGAAACTCCTGCCTTCCTAGAAAAATTTTTTCCTATTTTTCATGAATAATACCCTTTACTGAGGATAAGATACTTTGGGTCTTATTATTCCTCTTTAATTCATAAGAAAACTGCTTTAGAGAGATTAAGTATCTCACTTATTTTCATGGAGCTAGGAAATTGTGGAGGTCTGATTTGAACTCAGGTCCTCCTGGTTATGACTATCACTTTATCATTAAATTGGGCTGCCTCTTTCTCATAAAGAGATAGTCCCCAGGCATGCAAGCATGAGTTTTACTTCACTGACTTCAATAAAGACAGATATTATATATATATGTATGTTATATATGTATATACACATACATATATGCATAAAGATGGATATATATATACCTATTTAGACAGATAAATATTTTTATCCCTATACTTCCCTTAACCCCATGCTTTCCCAAATTCAAAATCATGTATATATAATATATACATTAATATATAATAAAATTATGCACATATAAAATTACATTATATTTTATTATTATATTATAATTTTATTATATATTAATATATTTATGTATATAAAACAGTGATCAGGTCAGGGAATTTTAGGATTCCTTGAAGGTTTCACCATGAATTATTTTCTTTCTAGATTACCTAGGTTGACCTTTCTGACCACCTGCCAACTTAGGCGGCTACTTCCTGGTGTTTGGGGGTGGTTTATAAGGAAGAAATTTTCTTGGATCACTCTTCCCTCACCCCAATGTTTCTTCAAAAAAATCCACATCTGATCATACTAAAATCTTAGAATGTGAATTCAAGGATCTTGGATCTTCTGCAAAGAATGGGAGGAATGAAGAGCTCCTTGGAAAAGCTCTATCGATCTGAAGGTCAGCAAGTGCAGGGGGATATGTAGGGAAACCCCCATTTGTCCTCAAGTCTTCTCTACGTAGTAGAGAAGCAGACCCATCTTTGTTTTAACAGCACCTTAGTGTGATTAGTCAAACAGCATTTGATTTTGATGGGGTGATGTTTGAGGAAGTATCAGTTATCCATATTTATCAAGACTAGAAAGACAAGATGAAATATTTTAGATGAATAATCTGTTCTACTTTAGAAAGGCTCCTGGGGGCTAGAACAGGTTTGGATTTATCAGGGAGAGGTTTCTGTCATCAGAGAGATCCATGCATGAACTTATTTATTATCTGGAATCTGTTTTTAATTCCAGAGATTGTTTACCTAAACTGCCATGTGTCAGATCCCAGGACAGATTTCTGCTTAGCATTTAATTTTAGATACTTGCCATGGAGGACAGTAAAAAATGGGTCCCCAGAATTTGTGGTTTCATTATGAATCTTTCCTCTTGGCAGTCCCTGGTAGTAGTTTGTCTTTGAAAGATCCTTGGTACTTGTGAACCCTGCTCTACCATGAAAGAGCTATAGTTTATTTATTGGACTTTGCCCATTTATGAAAAAGTACAGAAATTATTAATGGTTGAGTATCTATTAATGCATTACTTGGGTGGAGTTCAAATTCTAATATTTATGGTAAACCCCTTTATAATGAAATGGGCAGAGAATCAGCCTTCCTCCTTCTTGAATTTGGAAGGCTCTGGATGCCATCGAAACAGCCGCCTGTGAAATATCATCTCTGCTAGCTTTATATTTACACCCATAAATAAGAAATAAGTACTTTGGGTTGGAGGAGAAATAATTAAGAATATTTGTGTAGATAATAAAGAGGAAATGGCTCAGGTTGGTGAACTATATGTTTGGGAAATGTCTGAGGAGGCTGGGGGTTTGATGGAATGGGAGATGGGAGGGTGCAAACAGTTGAGTTAGGTTATCATAGATGTATAGGTCCTTCTTACAATTTAGTATCCAGGATAGGAAGCCCTCTGGAATTAATCTTGGCCGCATAATGCTGTTGTTGGGTACGCTAGGGATTTAGTATAAAGAAACTGGTGGCTAAGTCTCAGGAAATGGAAATTCTAGTCCCAACTCAGCCATTTAGGAGGAGGAGTGTTATCTTAGGCAAGTTGCTTCACCTCCGTGGGTCTCAGTTTCCTAATCTGTAAAGTGGAGATAATTCACAATGTAATTGTGAGGATAAAATGAAATAATATTCAAGTACAAAAGGCCATAAACTCCTTGAAGAAAGGAACTGTTTGCTTTTGTCTTCATAACCCTAATGCCTAGTACTGTGCCCGATACATAGTTGTTAACTTTTCAAAAAATTGGACAAATGGATGAAAATGTGAATTGTCATTTCTATACAGGGAATTTCAAGAAGGGACTTGTTTGGGGGCACAAACAGAAACCATGATGGTTGATGCAATAATTTTCTACCCAGTAAATTATTTGCTTCAACCCTAGTTGTAGTACAGCTGAGGAAAGGAATGATAATCTTCACAATATGGCAGTTTCAAAATGACAGTATTGTCAGTTGTTTTTTTTTTTTTTCAGTCTTCAGTCTTCTTGATCTTTCTTTAGTATTTTCCACAGTTAACTATCATGCTTTTCTGGGCACTTTCTCATCTTTTGGCTTCCATGATACTATTTACTCTTAGTTTTTCTCCTAACTATCTGATGGCTTGTTCTGTCTTTTTCATTTGTTTATCATCTTCCTTGAGACTACTCAGTGTTGTTGTTCCTCAGGGTTCTTTTCTGGGGCTTCTCGCTGCCCCTCCACTCTTCTTTCCTTTCTAACCTGTATAAACATTTATATAGAGTGACAAATGAAGCCAGGGATGCTAAGAGGTATAGAGATAAGAAGGACATACTTTCCAGGAATAGGCAGGCTTTGTGCCTGTAAAAGGCGCATACTTTGGATATGGAATGCCAACAGCAAGGTTGGCTTCCATGTAGAGTGGATGAAGCTCAGTGATTTCAAATTAATGTTCCAGTGTAGAGTTGGAGTTCTCTTTCTGGCCATCTGTTGAATTTCTCTGTCTGGCCATTGGTCTGATGATGGTATATAATCTTAAAAAAAAAGAGAGAGAACATTGACATGTGGTACAGAAAAGAAGGCTGGTGAGAGATGGAAAATATATTGCAATTCCCTGGCAGAGATGAAATGGGCGGGTAGGCACTAGAATAAGAGTAACTTGAAAGAATATTGGGAAAGGAGGCACTTTGGAAAGAAAATCAGGCAGCTGCTAGAAATATTTTGAAGTAGGAACAAATCCTGTTTAGCACATCAGTCTTTATTTGGGGTTCAATTTTTTTCTGGGAATGCATACTATATCTGTGTACTGGATAGTATCCTACTTTTCATCCCATCTATATTAGTGTATAACCTTCCAGAAGGCAAAAGTTCCTTAAGGACAACTCCAAATAGCATTGAATACAGCACTGTATGTATGAGGGGCATCAGGGAAATGTTGAACGATGATGGATTGCAATGTTGTTCATCACTGCAAGGACTTGGGAAAGAGGTGTGTTATCAGCGTAGTAAAATGCACTTGTTTTTAGAAGGTAAAATCAGCCTCTGTTAGTTTTAAAATTTAAATTAAAAACTAAAAGTAAAAGTAAAAAACTAGATTCTAGTGAATTTGTTCTTCAAAGACCTTCATGTTGTCTTTTCATTTGCCACCTAGAAACTAATCCTACACACATCAAAGGAACCTGGATTCCTTTCTTTGAGAAATTGAGTATTTAGGTTCTATTTTTTTTCTATTTGAAAGGTAGGAATTAATCATTTCTTCATTTCCAACTGACATTTGGAGGGAGAGCTGATTAATGGCAACACGTGCAATGGTGAACTGCCAGGCTTGACTATTTCTGGATGATAATATTTTGGCTCTTAGTAGTTTGAAAGAACATTGATAAGCTAAAGAGTGACCAAGGAAAGGGCAAGCCTTTTGTGATCATGCCATATGAAGATGAGTGGAATGAACCAGGAATCTTCAGCCCGAGGAAGAGAAACCTTTGGGATGACTAGATAGCTATCATGTATTAGAAAGGCTTTCATGTTTGAAAGGATCTTTTTTGTTATTCAATCATTTCAATCATGTCCAACACTTCATAGTCCCATTTTGGGGTTTCTTGGCAAAGATACTGGACTAGAGGTTGGACTAGATTAGTGTTTCCTACCCTTTTTTTCTCCTGTGAACTGCTTTTAAAAAAACAAATGTGTTGTGAATTCCCAGGATAATTTAATATGCTACTCATTCTATTTTTTTTATTTAGTCTTACAATTACTACAATGATAAATTTTGTAAAAATTACAAATTAAAAGGTATGTAAGATAATTATGAAATAATTTTTATTTTAAATATAATTATGAAAACTCTGAATATAAAATTATTAAATTAATTGTCAAAAATTCTAAATATTTTATGTGGCACAGTCTATTAGAATTTAAATAAGAAAGCAAGACTTCATATACTTGCTAATTATACAAGACTTCTTATTGAATTTCTTTATTTTACAAATTTTCTTGTGTAATAAAAATATAATTTTTAATGAAATAATGACCTTTTAATGTAACTTGGAAGATGTTTAACATGGTATAATAATCATAAACAAACTTAATTTTAGTGTTGGACTTTTTCATTTGAAAAATAATTTGCAATGTTTGCATCAACACCAGACAAACACAGCTTTTAATCCAGTTCAACATTTTTTCTATTTTGATATAAAACAAGAATAGAGTGAAAATGATTGCTCACACAAATATGTGATGGAAAATGGTAGTTTATAAACTTTGTTGCTGTAAGATGGAAGTATATTTTTATCCATTTAACCAATTAATGAAAATAAATAGCTTGTTACAATATATTTTTTCTTTTTTAAAAAATATTTCATTTCTTTTAATCAGCCAAGAACTATCTTCTTTCTCTCCTGCAATTGAGGCCACAAGAAAAGCAAAATCCATCATATACATGTGTAATCAATCAAAGCAAATTTCTTCTTTAGCCAAGTCCTAAAAAATATTTATTTCATACTGTATTCTGAGCCCTTCACCACTCTATCAGAAGGCATGTACTATGTTTCATCATTAGTCCTCTAGAATCCTAGGTTGTCATTATACTGATAAGTATTCAGCACAATAGAATTCCATCACATTTATATAACATAACTTGTTTATTCATTCCCCAATTGGGGGTATTCTCTCAGATTTCCATTTTTTACCACCTCAAAAAGAGTCATAAATATTTTTGAACATATTCAGAATTTGCTTTGATTCAAATTAATCCCTCTTTTATTCTATTCTCCCTCTAATTTTCCCTCCTCCATTCTCCCCTTTTCCTCCCATTTTCCTATTGAACAAAATAGATTTTTGTACTACGTTCTTTGTTTCTCTTTCTTCCTTCATTTGACTAGTTCAGATAAGTGTGCAGCTCAAGTGTCAACCATTTCCCTCCAAAATTCTTCTCCTTATTTGTATATCTATCTACTATTACTATATGAGATAATTTTCGGTACATTTTGTTTTCCTTCTCCCCCTCCCAGTACATTCTTCTTCTCCCTACTTTCTATTCTTTTTTTTTTGAGATCAAAGCATAAGATAACCACTTCTAATTGGACTCCCTCAATGAACAATGATGATGTTTGGATTCAAAGGGGATATATGGATCATCTCCTCTTATTTGAATGGAAGAACTTTATACTTGTTTATTTCTTTATAAATATTCATTTATGTTTACCATTTTATATTACTCTTTATTCCTGTGTTTGAACTTTAATGTTTCTCTGTAGCTCTGGTCTTTTCATCAAGAATATCTGGAAATTTTCTATTTCATTAAATGTCAATTTTTCTCTCTGTAATATTAGATTCAATTTTTCTGGGTAAGTTATTCTTGGCTTTTATGTCCTTTACCTTCTCAAATAGTGGTAACTGCTAAAACATGAGTGATTTGGAGTATGGAGTCTCTCTGTATGTTTCATAATGTTTTTTCATTGATTTAGAACTTCTTGATTTTTGGCTATGATTTTCCTGTGAGTTTTCATTTGGGGAATTTTTTAGAGGTGACTAGTGAATTCTTTCTTATTTCTCCTATGCCTTCTCATTCTAAGAGAATGCAATAATTTTTCTTTGAGATTTTTTGAAATAGGACATATGGATTGATTTTTTTTTTGGTCATGGTGTGCAGATAGTCAAATGCTTTTTAAGTTTTCTTCTCTGAGAACTTTTTCAGGTCAGTTATTTTTCTTGAGGCATGCTTTTTATTGTTATATTTATTGCCTGCCACTTCCAAGTGCCCTTGAACCAAATTAAAATGTAATTGGGAACTAGTTAACAAAATAGATAAAAATATAACATATCATAATGTTAATATATTTTAAGTCAATATGCTACCCTTTCTCTGAGGGATACCTTTTTATATGATTGCTTTTCTTTTTCTCCACCTACCCCCAGCTTTTTTACTTTGTTTTACTATTTCTTGTTGCTTTAGGAAGTTTTTGGTTTCTTTTTGATCCACTTGAATTTTCAGGGATTTTTTTTTGGTTAGATAAGGCTTTTTGCCAAGTTGCTAATTCCATTTCTAATTCTTTCTTCCATAGTTTTCATTTCTTTTATGATATTTTCCTCAAGCACTCTAATAGCTAATTATGGTGTGGTTCTTTTTCTTTTTTATATCTATTATACCAACTTTCTTCTTGACTTTGGTATTGATTTTAGATATGGCCTCTTCCACACTTCTGGAGGGAATGTCTGGGGCAGTCCTCTTAGTGCTTTCTTGGGATATTGAGTGTTGTGTTATTCCAGAATTGCAGGGACAGGAGAGGAACTTGCAAGTTTTCAGTGCAAGCCCTTATCCAGTACAAAGTCTGATCAATATCTCCCTCTTCTAAATGATGGGAGTTGTTGACTTGGGTTTGGGTCTTTATAATCACAGACTACTTCTCCTATGAGCCAACTGGGAAGTTCTGTTGGTTCAGAGTGGCAGATTTGTTGGATCTCCTTTGGTCTGGGTTTTCTTCTTTGAGTATTCCTCATGGACTAGACTAGATGCTCACTGAGACCTTGCTTTGTCCCTGAAATCTGAACCATACCACTGCTACTGTTGGCTTCTGAGCTTTCTCTTTTCTTGATGTCCTGCTCACTTTACACTCTTAGAGCACTTCTCATCACACCCTGGATCTATGAATAGGTCCTGGACAATGAGCAACAAAATTGTGAGTTGATATTTCTCCCAAGCATGAGACAGGGATGCTTCACTGAGTGCAAGACTGCCTTGTACACTTGTGTGCAGCTTCTACTTAAGTACTGGAACACTCTGCTCACAATATGCTCTTTCCCTGACACTGTTCCCAGTGTTTGCAGATCTACTGGTCTGTTTCTCTATGCAAACTTGGGCCAAGTGAAGGACTCTCCGTGACTTTTTTTTTCTGGATTTCTCCACCAGAATTTGGTGTGATGCATTTTATAGATTGTTTGGAGGAAAATCTGTGTGGAAAAGAGTTCAGCTGCATTGCTTCTTTCTATTCTACCATTTTGGTTCCACCCACAATTTATTTATTTTTCTAGTGGCTAATTATAAGCACTATATTAAATGATAAACATAATTAAAGTTAAACTGTACATATTGCTTCACTTAAAAATGTTTATTTGTAACAAATTTTTGTAAAAAAAAAAGAATCTGAAAGCAAGATGTGACTTTCTTCTATTTTACCACTGACATAACAGCTGTAGTCTCATAGGAACTTGACTGAACAACTGTCCAGTGTTGACAAATGGTTCATTTGAAAATCTACCAGACAGAACAATAGTAACATAAGCTGAGGCTAAGTTTAAATAGGAAAACAGCCTTAGTATTACAATCAAATGCAATATGAACTCTATTTCTGCAGAACATTTATGATGATCCATAATAGTCTCAAGATGGCTTGTAAAGCATAACCCCAGCAATCATAATTTTCAGCAGCCTAAAATTTGCACTTCATGAACACAAATGTTCATAACATCTTGATAACATGATTACACATCTGATGGGGCACTATTAGAGTGTAAAAGAGGAGATTAAGTGATATATTTTGATATGGTGTATGGAAACAAATAAATATATGCCTTACTAACCAACCCCTTGGAAATCAGTTTGCTCTCAGATTTTGAAGCCTTGTGCTGGTTTGGAAAAAATTTGATGACCAGTTGAGAAAACTGTAAAAGCATATTACATTTGATCAGAAGTAGTCAATTTGATGTAGTCATTATACAAAGACCAAAATTGTTGTATGTGATCATGATAATTTCAAATCTCTACAGAAACCAACCTCTGATGCTTTAAGAATTGATTATCAATTTTTGAATTATGATCATGATAATCATGGTTATCAGAGGAAGTGTATTTTTATCATAGTTGGATAATTATTTACTAATTCAATCTCTATTAAGTAATTTTTAGCAGGACTCCTTTAGACCATTGCCATGGTTTATATCCCAGTATTTTTGTGAACTACTTATTAGAAACCACTGGACTAACTGAACTCTGAAATCTCTTGTAATTTTGCCTTTTTTCTCATTATGAATATGTGATTCTGGGAATATGTAACAGTGCTTGGTAGACTCAAGGTAACAAATAAGAATGAAACATGGATGAGAATTTCAATCTTTCACTTTTTTTTGTTTGTTTTTAAAACATTATTTTATTTGGTCATTTTCATACATTGTTCATTGGAAACATATCATTTTCTTTTCCTCCCCCCTACCCCCGCCACCCCTTCCCTAGCTGACGGGCGATTCTTCTGGGTATCACTTGTGTCCTTGCTCTGAACCCATTTCCTTGTTGTTGGTATTTGCAGTAGGGTGCTCATTTAGCGTCTCTCCTCGATCATGTCCCCTCAACCTCTGTAGTCAAGCAGTTGCTTTTCCTCGGTGTTTTTACTACCTCAGTTTGTCCTCTGCTTGAGGATAGTTTTTTTTTTTCTCGTAGATCACTGCAGGTTGTTCAGGGACATTGTAAAGCCATTACTGGAGAAGTCCATTACGTTCTTTTGTACCACAGGGTATCAGTCTCTGTGTACAATGTTCTCCTGGTTCTGCTCCTCTCACTCTGCATCACTACCTGGAGGTTTTTTCAGTCTCCATGGAATTCCTCCACTTTATTATTCCTTTTAGCACAATAGTATTCCATCACCAACATATACCACAATTTGTTCAGCCATTCTCCAATTGAAGGGCATCCCCTCATTTTCCAATTTTTGGCTACCACAAAGAGCGCAGCTATGAATATTCTTGTACAAGTCTTTTTCCTTATTATCTCTTTGGGGTACAAACCCAGCAGTGCTATAGCTGGATCAAAGGGCAGACAGTCTTTTATCGCCCTTTGGGCATAGTTCCAAATTGCCCTCCAGAATTGTTGGATCAATTCACAACTCCACCAGCAATGCATTAATGTCCTGACTTTGCCACATCCCCTCCAGCATTCATTACTTTCCTTTGCTGTCATGTTGAACAATCTGCTAGGTGTGAGGTGGTACCTCAGAGTTGTTTTGATTTGCATCTTTCTGATTATAAGAAATCTAGAACACTTTTTCATGTGCTTATTTAAAATGGGCTAAGTAAATCATTTAGAGAAGATGTTATTTTGATAGAGAGTATATAGAATAGTAGAAAAAAACACTGGATTTGGAGTCTCAGTTTTGTTATTTATGACCTGTGGACCTTGCATGAATCAGTTAACAATTCTTAGCTTCTAATTTCCTCATATATAATGTTGGGAGAAGGGTTGATAATAAATTCCAAGTATATATTATCTGAATATTAAAAATCATGTTATTTAAAAATTAGAAGAGATCCACATAAGACAGCTTTCACATCTATGAATAGACGATGAATTCTTAACCATACTAAGTATAAAATCAATAACAGAAGACAAAACCAACTTATTATAGCATTGAAAAAGCTTTTGCAAGAACAATATACGTGTAAGAACTAGAAAAAGAGTAATCAACCAGGGAGATATTTCATAGATAACAACTAATACAAAGATGTAGCCTTAAGTTATTCCACAATAAATCCATGGTCAAAGAATAGGACCATACAGTCCTTAAAAGAAGAATTGCAAACTACTAACCAAAAAGTGAGTGCACCAAGTCATTAATAATAGGAAACATGTATATCAAATTAACTATGAAATATTACCTTATACATAGCAAATTAGTAAAGATGACAAAAGATGAAAATGTTGGAGGAGATATAGAATGATGAGAAAACTAGCATAGTGTTGGTAAAGCTGTGAATTATTCCATCTATTCTAAGAAGAAATTTGGAATTATGTAAAGAAAATATCTAAAATTTCAGACCTTTCGACCAGAATAAAGATTCCCAATGCAGTAGTAAATAATAAAGACTCTATATACACCAAAATATTTATAGCATCATTTTTCATATGAATAAAGAACCAGAAACAAAGTAGATACCTATCAGATGGGGGAAAATTGATTATGCATTAATGTACTATGGTGCTGTAACAAATTATGATTATGAAACATATAGGGAAGTGTGGTAAGACTTATGAATTTATATAAAGTAAACAAAAGCAAGAACAAGCAGGAAAACAATGTAAATAATGGCTTCACCGATGGAAATGGAAAAAAATAGCAATGAAATGATTGAAGCTAAATGATGTGAAATTATAACAGCTTAGTAACTGAAATTAGAGATATTTAAAGGTGCCTCCCTCCCTTATTTTGCAGAAGTGGTATGGAATTCCGCATATGATGTTTGACATTTTATGATACATTTGAGGCAGTTAGGTGGCACAGTATAATGAATTATGGGTATACATATTCAGGAACATTTGAGTTCAAGCCAAACCTCAGATGCTTACTACCTGCATGGCCCTGGGGAAGTTCCATAATCTTTATATTGCCTTAGTTTCCTCAGTGGTAAAATGGGGATAATAACATTTATCTCACAGGGTTGTTGTGAAGATTAAATGAGGTGTTTATAAAGCACTAAGCACACATAGTAGGTGCTATATAAGTGATTATTCCCTTCCCTTTCAATAATATTTCAGTTGGTTGTGTTGCTTTAATTTTTCCCTTCTTTTTTTTCCTGTAAGGAATTGCTCTTTGTCTGGGAGGTGAGGAATCATTATGAAATGTAGGTGATATAAAATTAACAGATTGATCAATAAAATTTATTTTAGAAAAAGTGATAATGCCAGACTTAATATTTTGTAAAGTGCTTTCTAAGTCAATAATATATTCTGATTCTATGAGGTCTTTTATATATAAAAGGAGATGAAGCTAGGGACTTGTGTTTTCTTTGATTAAATGGTCCTACCTTGAATTTTTCTTTATAAGTATATAGAAGGTATGGACAGGGAAGGAAGAAAATGGGAGAAAAAGAAAGATTAAGACTGAGGTAAACAGATAGAAAGGGAAAAGGTGCATGCAGTAGAAAGTAGAAGAGAAAAAGCACCTAAACATTAGGTACAATCCTAAGCCCCTCAAGGAAGATAATATGAGCTGAAAGAGCCTGGATAAAGGGAACTCTAGGAGCCAGAGGATAGGACACATGAACCACTGGGAATTTTCATCTTGAAAATGTGAAGTTTGGGGGTGGGAGAAAGAAAAATGACCTAGATGAAATGAATTATTTACATAAAGTGAATGGAAATTGGTTTACTAAATTCTAAAGTACTTGGAACCAGGGTATATCTTTTAAAATTTGAATGAAGTTAAGTTAAGTTCAAATAAGAGGAAGTCCACTTTCACATAGCTGGTGATAAACTTCTGGAACTCTTTACACCATGAAGTGATACTGGAAGGAAATAGGATTTTTATAGAGGGTGGATACATTTCTGAATGTCAGAGCCATGAATAGCTACCAAGAGAATGTGAGGTGTATGGAATACTTACATTTAATGGAAGGAAGGAAGGACAACAAGAACAAAAGAAGGGACAGTTTTGCTGTATTTTGTGCTGGTCATCCTATAGTACCAAATACTATATTCACTTTTGGTTGTCATAAAATTATAATGATGTTGTTGTTGTTGATGATGATAATGATAAAAGATGGGATAGTCTTGTTTTATTGGGTCTCAGAAGACAAACCAATGGCTGAAAATTAGAGTCAAAGTTTGGCTGAATATAAGAAAAGAGACCCTCATGAAGGAGGAAGGGAATAATCTTTTATACAGTACCTAGTAAGTGTCTGGCACTATGTTAAGTACTTTACAATAGAGATTGCCCCAAAGTTGAATGGCTAGCTTTGCCCATCACTGGAGGTCTCCAAGAAGAGGTAGAATAAGTATTTGTATGACATAATGAGATGTGGCACCCAACTTCGAGTTAGGAGACCTAGATTCAAATCTCATCTCAGATTCTTAGTAGGTATGGGGTTGTGGATAAGACTTTTAGCTTGTCTGAACCTTCTGTTTTTCATCTGTCAAATGACTAAAATAGTACTACCTGCTTCTTTTTTGTTATTAATTTATTGGTTTATTGGTGGCATTAAAATTCCCAGATATTTTCCTCTCTCCTTCTCTCCCTGTTACTGTCCACAAGTTACTCTTCAAACAATAATTATGCAGTTGTATATAATACTCTCTTGGTTCTACTTGCTTCATTTTTCATAATTTCACATAGGTCTTTCCATCCGTTTTTTAAATTAACCTGCTCATCATTTCTTATAGAGTAGTCGTATTCCATCACAATCACATGCGACAACATGTTTAGCCATTCCCCAATTTATGGGCAGCCCTTCAATTTCCAATTCTTTGCTATCACAAAGCAAGCTGCTATAAATATTTTAAAACATATAGGTCCTTTACCTTTTTCCCTGATCATCTTGGGATAAAAACCCAGCTGTAATATTGCTGGGTTTAAGAGTCTACACAGCTTATAACTCACTGGGCATAATTCCATACTTCACAGAATTGCTGTTAAGGAATGATTCTTTGCTAGCCTTAAACATGACACGAATGAGAATATTTGTACTTATGATTATTGTGATTGTTATTACTATTCCTGCTCATGTATAGTTTGAGTCAGGCTATCTTTGAGGTTCTTTATAATTCTGAGATTCTGTACCTTAATCTTCATTGTTCTGAATCCTTTTTTTTTCTGGTTTATACAGCTAAGGAAGTGCCAGGACAGGGGCTCCTTTCATTGGTCTGGAGTTGAACTTCCCAATTGCCATCTTGAGAAAAGTCATTGGTGCATGGTAGATTTTCAATAGTCCACAAAACTTTACTGCTAAATGTCCGTTCTGTTAAAAACCTATAAATTAAAAAAATAAACATGACTATTCTTTAGGGAGGTGGCATGGTATAGTGGATAGAGTCCAACTTTAGATCCAGAAGATCTTGTTTCAAGTCTTGCCCTGACGTTCACTACATTTGTAACCTCGAGCAAGTACTCAAGTTTCTTCATCTATAAATTGATTGATTTGGACTAACTGACATGGGAGTTCACTTTCAAGCCCTATCTTTTTTTTTTAAAACCTTACTGTTTTATCTTAGAATTAATTCTCTGTGTTGGTTCTAAGGCAAAAGAGTGGCAAAGGAATAGGCAATGGAGGTTGTGACTTGATTAGAATCACCCAACCAGGAAGTATCTGAGGTCACATTTGAACCCAGGACCTCTCATCTTCAGAATTGGCTCTTTTAACTGAGTCACCTAGCATCTCTTAAAGCCCTATCTTTATGAACCTATGATTTTTCTTCTTGTGTCCTCTTCTTTTCATCCAAGTTCATAAGTTACTTAAACTATCTGACACTCAGTTTCTTCATTTGTCAAATGACTAAAATAATATTTGCACTACCTATTTCAAAGGTTTGTTGTGAGCAAAGATTATTTTCTAGCCTTAAACATTATATAAGTGAGAAAAGATAACCTTATGATTGTCATCATTATTACCGCTGCTCTTCAAGTACAGGTTAGACCAGACCACCTCTAAGGTCCTTCACAACTCTGAGACTTTGAGCCTTGATCATCATTATATGTTCTCTTCTCTCTGATAATGCTTGCTCATGAGAACCAAGGGGCTGAGGTTTCAGATTCTGAAGCTGTCCATGACAAAAATCTTTAAATAGTTTACATGCCCACAGTATCCTTTGGCTAGAAGTTTCCTAGTTCTGATAGAGAGAGCATAGAATGTTGGTCAATTGCCATTGGAAATTGAAGATGGCCTTCTGGTTCTCAACAACCTTAAAAGTTTAAGAAAGAGTGTGGAAGGCAGGGGGGATTCAGTGCATCTGAAACTTGTTTGTTGCAAAGTACATGTTACTCACCCCCTTTTCATCCAGGCAAGAGGTTCCTACTGTGCTTTGCTCCTATGAAAATAATACATGACTTTAGGGTAGAAAATTAGTAGCTTGGATCAAGCCCATTCGTGTTCATTTCTTTATTTTGCAGAAAATTATTAAATCCCAGCACAACTTATAAAATAGAAACAAGGATACACAAGAGACCGGCCCTAATGTTTTGATTCAGCTCAAGTGAGATTTTTGTGTTCATCTGCCAAAGGGGAAATCAATCTTGTTATAATGCTTCAGTTGAGGGACAGGTTCATGGTGTTCTATTAGGCTTTGGCTATATTAGCCTTGCTGAGTTTCAAGGAACTTGAGCTGACATTTCTGCATGTAAGTTCATGTAGTGCAATGCTGTATTATAACAGTGGTGTACCATCATTTCCCATGTCTGCAGCTTTTATTGTTTTTAAGAAGGCATAAAGCTCAGCTCCCTCATTATTTCATGTGCACAACAGAAACTAAATAGCAGGACTCCTGGAAGTCACCCTGGACACCTCTCTCCGCCAGCCTTACCCCATGGCTATATATCAGCTCTCGGTAGCTAAGTTACACAGTATTATCTTAACATTTAAGTTAACTGTCAAATAAAAATAAAAATTAATAAGGTGGAAAAAAGAAGAGCAGGCAGACTCCACTTAAAACTCTTAACAGAGTTAACAAAAGTGAAAAATCTTAGAACAAGTAATTAATTTGGAAACCCTGGATTTGAATATGAGCATGAATTTTGTTCAGGGACTCTAGTTGACTGAGAGTAAATGTTTCTGGTCTAATTCCATTCTTTCATGCCCCCAAACAACCATTTAAAAGACTTTTTTGCTCCTCTAGAATGTAAGCTCCTTGAGGCCAGGGATCAGTTCTCTTTTGTGTCTTTGTATGCCCAGCATCTAGAACAGTGCTTGGCACATATTAAATACTTAGTAAATGTTGAATACTATTTCTCCAGAAGGATTTTTAAAATTTCCTTTAAATGGCAATATGTAGGGACCTTGGATGGTGGTAAGGGGCAGAAGTGATAACAGTGCATAAGCAAAGAAACTTCCTGCAAAGATTAAAATTAGAATGAACCTGCCCCAGAATTTGTGAAATTCACCCCTTAAAAAAGGCACAGCAAATTAAAGTTAAAAGCAGACCAAGGAATAAAACTTTTTAACATCTTCCACGTAGTTTAAAAATGCATTTCTTTGGGAATCAAAGCCATACTAATATATTGGTACTGTGATAGAGACCATTCCTTGCCCCAGAGTCATTGAAAGAGACATTGAACATGCCACTAATCCAGGCAGTATTTCTGAAAAGGAAGGACCTTGGTGGGAAAGGAGGGCAGGAGATGGGCATATTGTATTTAGGAGTTTTCACCCAGAATACTTTGTACTAAAGAATAGATTATGGTCTCACTGAAGTCTGGAGTGCTTAATAGTGCCTCATAAGTAGGCACTCATGAGACCTGTTACTATAGACTGACACTGGTAAATAAAAAAGTCTTAAAAATGTCTGCAGAGTGATGAAGGTGGAGTTTTAGGTCAAGCATCATATCAGAAATATAGATTAATCTTCTTCTGAAAATTAGTCCTTCTTCTAAAAGCTTTTCTCATCACAAAATCTAACTTTACTTCAATACTGACCTCTTGACAGGTGGGATCATACCAAGCCTAGCCATAAGATATCAGACACCTAGTACAGGGAAACAAAGACTCTCTCTCAATATACTCTCTCCCAACTATCTCCCTGTCCAGGAAGAAGAATCAGAAAGATATGCACACTTCAGGGAAGTTTGTCCTTGGTAAACCTTGACAATGCTTTGCATAGTCTGCTCAGAGGCTCATATGGATCTTACTCTGGATTTCCAAACAATCTAAATTGCCTAAATTCAAGAAAGTTAATTATGTTTACCAACCCACTAACTATCCTTACTCCATCTTAAATATTTCTAATAAAAACATGCATAGAGTGCACGTGGGGTGAACTGTAGGATAGATACAACAACTCTTACAACTATTACCTCCTTACTTACTACACCAGCCTACTACTTGGTTTCAATGCAATCACTGGCCATGGTGCTGACCGTTTCTCAGAAAGTTCTGATACAGAAAGAAAAATGGCCCCAGCTCCCCATGGTAGTTCAAACTAGCTGTGTCCTGCCATCATCTGTACTTAGACGAGAACTCCATTCAATGTTGCTGTACCTATGAGGCAATCTTCTAAAGGAACTGTGTTTTTTATATAACATTTTGTCCCTTTAGAAATTATCGTGACGCATGTCAGGAGCTTTCACATTGAAAAAAAAAATATGTCACATTAGCTTCCAAGTTTCTGATTGTCTAAATAACGCAGTAACTCAACATACAGCTGTCTGGCATTTTGACAGTACAATAACCCATAATTCTTTCTGCCACTCAACACTTCAAGGTTAGCATTTTGTAGTTTGCTCTCAAGGAGTATTCATTTAAATTTGCAAGAGGCAAAGAGTTGAGTGCTGCCTCATACCTATTCTTTGATTTATTCTTTATTTACTTGCATGATCTATTTAATTTCTATAACATTTCTCCATATATGTATATGTAGTATAATGTTGCAACTTTTGGGAGCTGGAGTGTTGTGCCCCTTACCATATTCCTTTCTTCATATAGTTTGGGATGAGGATATGAATATCTCTGAAACTCCAGAGAGACCTTCCACCATGGGCAGGTCGAAGCCTGTCTATGATTCCTATTTGCAGCATAATGAAATGAGAAGTGTTCACATTACAGAGTAGTACACAACTTCTTCCAGAGTAATCATACTAAGTCCCATAGCTGCCTTCTCGAAAGGTTTATTTGTCTCAGGGGAGAGAGCCACCTGCTCTCAATACTGCCTCTGAGGCTGCACTCTGGATAGTTCAATGCTACTGGTTTAGTCAGGGTCCTTTCTATTCAGAACAGAGTAGACATCTTCCATGCTGGTCCAACTGAAATGGGTGGTTCTCATATTGGAATAAAGAACAATGAGATGCAAGTCAGAAAATCTGGGTTTGGGCTTTATTTCTAGCTAGCCAATGATTTGGGGAAAATGAGCTTCTCATTTTCCCTCCCCATCCCTTAAATTGTGACTAATGAATGGATATAGCATTTATTGGTTACTCACTATGTGTCAGGCACTGCACCAAGGGCTGAGGATAGAAATGCAAGCAAGACAGACCCTCTCTCCAAGGAGTTTGCATTCTAATAGGGGAAGGCAACACCTATAGGGGAATGGTGGCAAGAGAGGAATATTTTGGATGGAGAGGGCATAGAGATGGTTGTTGAAGTCACAGTCTGAGTATCTGACATGTACTTTTTAGAAATGGTAGCATAAATATGATTATTGTCATAGAAGCTACAGTAGGAAGGAGGCATTAGGGAAGAAGCATTCCTGTGCTATCTACTTCTCAGGGCTATAAAGAGGTTAAAATGAAAGAATAGATGGGTAAGAACCTTGGACAAGGATTGAATAGAGATTGGACTAGGGTTTCATTGGCATAGGAAACTAGAGTAAAGAAACTCCTTTCAATATCAGTTGGCACATCCTCTACAGACATGGGAAACGAGCCCATGGGGCTTGGAGAAGGTAATTGACTTGCCCCAGAGTCACATGGTATATATTGGAACTGCGACTTTAATCAAGACCAGCTCTTAATTTCACTATGCTCCAGCTGTCTCTCAATTGCCTTCACACAAGTATCTTGGAAATTTAAAAAATGTCTCCACAAATATAGCCATTGTTCTCCCCCCCAAATTCATTAATATCAAACTCAAACATCATAACTAAACCCCATGATACTGCCATAGAATCCTGGTGTTAAAATGATCAGTGGTAACTGTCCTTCATCATATTGTTTCACATAACTTTTTTCAGTATCCATCAATAACATGAAGTGAAGTATGTCTGAATTGAGACATTATTACTATGATGATTTGACATACTACTACGTTTACTCACCTCACTAACTTACTTTTTCAATGTCTGACACATATTTTATTCTTTTTCCACCGAAGCTTTGACTTATTTCAATAAATGTCAGTTTGGTTCCATTTGCCATAGGGAGAATACATTTAGTGGACTATAGTTCAAGAGATAGGTCTTTGTTTGGGAAGAATCCAGAAAATCTCTGTGTTAGATAACATCATTTTAGCTATAAGCCAAATCATCCTTAATAGCCCCAAGTCATATATATTCTACTTTAGTGACCTAAAGTTTGGTTACCACATAATAACCTGACGGGGATTTTAGGATGAAGATGTATATACCACACTGTTGTATGAAGTATAGAGATGGGGTTTAGGATGAAGTGTGCTTGTGGTGAAGGTGGAAACACAAATATATCTGAGATCTATGATTTTGCAAACATGGGAATATTCCATGTAAAAAAAATCTCCATCAATGCTGACTCATCTATGACTTAATATTTAATTATCTAGTAGATGACCAAATTACATAGCTGTTAAATATCTTGCCCATAGTCACACATCTAATAAGCATCAGAGGTGGGTGGTGAGCCAAAGTATTCCTGATTCCAAACCCCAGCCCTCTATTTACTATACTATATAGACACTCAAATGAAAGTGAATCAACCAGATCTGTGATTTCTTTGGTGTGGTAAACACTTAATGAAGAAACTCTCTGTCAGTGCAAATTGGACCTTCTCTGCAGTTTATAGTCTTCAAGTTACCTGAAGAGGGGCAACTGGGTAGATCAGTGGATTGAGAGTCAGGCCAAGAGATGGGAGGTCCTGGGTTCAAATGTGGTCCCAGACACTTCCCAGCTGTGTGACCCTGGGCAAGTTACTTGACCCCCATTGTATAGCCCTTATCACTCTTCTGCCTTGGAACCAATACACAGTGTTGATTCCAAGACAGAAGATAAGGGTTAAAAAAAAAGAGTTACCTGGATCACTGAGAGATTGAGTGATTTGTTCATAGTATCAGAGGAAAGATCTGATTCCTGGGGACAACTCTCTGTGTATCTACTGTGCAATTATGTCTTCATAAAAACAGAAGCTATTTTTATAAAAGCAAAAATTTGGAGAGTAGTTAGGTGGCTCAGTGGACTGAGAACCAGGCTTAGAGATAGAAGTTCTGGGTTCAAATTTGATTCCTGATGCTTCCTATCTGCATCACTCTGGACAAGTCACTTAACCCCTTACTGCTCTTCTACCTTGTAACCAATATACAGTATTCATTCTAAGATATATAGCAAAAGTTTTTTTTTTTAAATCTGGGAAAACTCAACATAGTTTTCTAACCTGTCTTGTACTCAAAGGGACAAAAAAACTTTTTGTTTTTGTTTTTAAGTACCAAAGGCATGGACAAAATTGTTCTATCATTCTACCTAGGACTAAATAAGCTATTTTTTTCCAAAGAATTTTTTTTCAAAAGAAAAATTCAATCCTATAACTTTAAAGGTTTCTTTTTAAAGTTTTCTAAAGTTTTCACTTTGATGTTTTCTACTGTGGCACTTTCACAGTCTAGTTTGAGAGAGAATTGGCATGACCTGGTTATGGCCATTGATTATTGGAATCTGAAAACTGTTCTTGTTTATATCACATCTAGATTGTTGAATCATTTAATTTCCTTGTGGGGAGAAAGAAGTAAAAAATCCATCCAGGTGGAAGGCCTGTGTGTCACAATCCTTTTTGAGGATTTGACAGAACAGGTAAATGACTTGCATTAAAGCAGCAAGTTTGAGATATTTATGGTTGTGAATCTGTAAGCTTTTTTTTTCTTCAAATGACCCAACAAGGGCTTCCCCATAATTCCTTCTGAGAAGGTCAAAGGGATGATGGTGATATTTATGCTTTACCCCTTTGAATGTGTTATAACAAGGATCACCACTCCCATTTTACAGGTGGGAAAGAGATTTGTCCAAAGGTCACCAGAAAGTTGGGGTTAGAACTGGGTCAAGAATAAATGTGGGGGGGGGCAGCTGGGTAGCTCAGTGGATTGAGAACCAGGCCTAGAGACAGGAGGTCTTAGGTTCAAATCTGACCTCAGACACTTCCCAGCTGTGTGACCCTGGGCAAGTCACTTGACCCCCATTGCCTAGCCCTTACCACTCTATTGACTCCAAGACGGAAGGTAAGGGTTAAAAAAAAAAAGAATAAATGCAGGTCTTGGGCCAGGACTCTTTCAGCTTTACTGTGTTACAACATTCTCTGTCTCATGATGGCATCCTTGGAGAAGGATATTGGTTCAGTGCTAAGTGTCTGAAAGCTTATAAGCAACTTAGCTCTGTCTGGGCAGTGAATTGGAATTCTTTAAGTGCATATGTCTGTATGTGCATTTCTTTTTCTTTCCTTTAAAAAAAACCCTTATCTTCCATCTTATAATGAATACTGTGTATTGGTTCCAAGGCAGAAAAGCAGTAAGGGCTAGGCAAAGTGGGTCAAGTGACTTGCCCAGGGTCACACAGCTAGGATGTGTCTGAGATCAAATTTGAACCCAGGACCTCCTGTCTCTATGCTTGGTTGCATTTTCTTTTCTTAAACTAGACTTCTGATTTATCCCAATAAGGGGCTCCTGGTGAGGAGCACTCTCCAATAATGCAGGTCAGTCCCTTCTCTGTAACTTCAGGATTAAGGAGCTGTCCAAGGCACTGAGAAATTTGGGGATAGGTTATGGATCACTCAGCCAACATGTGTCAGAGGTGATAGTTGAACTGGAGGCTCCTGATTGGAGTCCAATTTTCTATCTCCTATACCATGCAGCTCTCTGTGTATGTGTGTGTTGATCTGTGTGAGCCCTTGCATATTTAAACATATGTATGTCTATATTGGAATACATTTTCAATTGGAGATAAATGTCAAGATAAATATAAATTTTCTCTATGTCCCTTCTATCTATCATCTACCATATCTATAGATCTATCTATCTATTATCTATGATGTTCCAAAGCTATTAAAGCTTAAAACTGCACTAAGGCTTTTGGGACACATGATGTATCTACATGTCTGTGTGTACAGATCTTCATTATTGTCTTCACAAATATTTCTGTCAGCAAACATTATTTTCTCTGTGTGAAACAGACACCCAGGGCTTGGAAACTTCCATGTGTGGATTCCCCAGAGACTGGGGTTGCCCTCTAGACCAGACCTCTATTAAGGAGCATGAGAATTTAGGTACGTAGGTATTCCTAGTTTGTATCTATTACTGGTTAGATTTAATGCTCCTTTCATCTCTATGTCCAATTAGGGAGTGATTCCACCAAATGGGGGCGGGGTAGGTGCCAGTGATGATGGCCCCTGACTGCTGATGTACCAGAATGGTGTCTCTGACAACCCGCACTCCCAGTTGTCTGTTTTGGAAAAGAACTGTACCTTCTTCTCCCCATCTACATTCCCCCCCCAAAATGGGTGTTGAGAAGCATGAAATAAGGGAACCAAAGCTGGGAAAGTGAGTTCATGACTTTAACCTACCCTTGGTCCCCTTTAATTCATAGGTTTCTCACCCCAATGGATAATTGGAATATAATGGAATAATGGAAATCAGGTTTTCCCTGTCTTCTCTGTTCCAGAGGAATTGGGAGCATTCCCCTTTTCTTTCTATGTGGCAATGCACCTTCTTTTGTGTAAAACCTTTCCCATGCTATATGGATTTTCCTCATTTTATTTTATTTTTCAGTTAACAATCATTTATTTTCTCTAACTCCCACCTTCCCCCAGATTAAAAGAAAAAGAAACCCCTTGTCACAAGTATACATAATCAAGTAAAATAGTTCTCCATATTATCCAGGTCTGAAAATGTTGTGTTCCATTCAGCATCTTGAATTGACTACCTCTGTGTCAGGAAGTTGGTAGCGTAGCTCACTCCAATAAATAAAGAATTGATTCCAGATTATAAGACTAAGAACTACACTATATTTATAATGAAAGCAGATAAATAGTAGAAGGAACTGTGATTATATGAATCTGGGAAATTCTCTTTGAAGCAACTCTCTCCACTAATTTGGATTGTGATTCCTCTATGACTTAGGAAAGACTTACCTTGGTATTCAAGCTAAGAGTTACCTCAGTCACACAGAGATTGAGTGACTTGTCATTGGTCACAAAGCTGGTGTGATGATCTCCCATGGAATAGCATTGCTCCATCCTCTGAGGGTGGCTGCATCTCTGGGGGCTCTTTTCCCCTAAACTTTCTCAGGCTTCTATATTTTCTGTGTTTGTTTTGCCCTTGCCTAATATGTCATCCATAGTGGAAACCTAGTAAGCCCTTGGAGACTTGAATATTGAGATAGGCTGGTCTAGTGTAAAGATTATGTCTGGTATTTAAGAAACCTGGGCTCCATCCTTACCTCCAACCCCAGTACTGCAGTTATATCACTTTGGACAAATTGATTATGTTTCCAGGATTCCATTTCCTTATCTGTTAAATGGAGGCATTGAACAATAAGGTTTAGGAATTACGATGTTCATTGGCCCTTTACATATTCCATGACTGTGGCTTATTTGGATTAAATAGTCCTTCTTCCCCCTTACTTCAGACTTCTCATTCATATATACTTATGAAAAGGATAAAGATTGTAGCAGAATCCACAGATGGTGAGCCTTTCTTGGCTTTGTGCTTCTACTAAGCATTTATTACCTTCCTCTTTGTAATAATAGTTGCATTGAACTTGACCAGGTTATTGTGGAAGAGCTGTAGACATGTGCACTACTATTATCATTGGTGGTGTTATTACATCATTCTTTCCTCTCTTGATGTTGTAAATGGATGCTACAGCAACAGGGTTGTCATCTGAAATAATGTTATAAAGGGACATAGCTATAGAGGAAAATAGTCCAGATTCACACACTCAAAAAGATAGCAATATGGCGATGGTGAACTGTGTGGTGCTCACAGGAGTGGAAGCTGCTGGGTTGCAAGTCAAGTCAAAAAGCATTTATTTATTAAATGCTTTCTAAGTGCCAGGTACTATGTTAAGCACTGGGGATATGCATACAAGCAAAAAAAAAAAGAGAGAAAAACATTTCCTGGCCTCAAAGAGCTTACTTTCTAATGAAGGAAGACAGTTCGCATAAAGGATCTGAAAAGCACCATGTAGGATTATAACCAGTCATCCCCATTTTTGTCCTGTCCGACTGATGCTATAGAAGGGTTCTCTAATCTTATAGCCGAGTTTGATATGTTTTCTTCATGACACTCTTGCTAGTCAGGCAAAAATAATTTACTAACTGCATTCTATGTGCCAGGCACTGTGCTGTAGAGCTGTCCTGGTCACAGTATCATTATAGACTATTGTATTTTTTTGTATTTTTTAATGCATTAGACAGTGAGCTCCTTGAGGGTATAAACCATTTTTTTGCTTTTCTTTCTATTCCAACCAATGTTTATTGATTCATTATTTATTGTCTCCGCTATAAGATTGTAAGTGTCCTGAGGACAAAGAATGGGTCATTTGTATACTTCTTGGTTCAGTAATACAGTGTCCCTTAGACAGTAGATATCTAATCAATAAGCATTAATTTAGTGCCTGCTTTATGCTAGACGCTAGCCAAGAGCCATGGCTATAAGGACAAAGGAACCTACAGTTCCTCACTGTCAAAGAAGTTACACTCTATTATTGAAAGAAAGAAAGGATGCAGAAAATAATAGAAAAATATTTTTGTACAACTGTTAAGAGATACAATTTTGTGGAATTTAAAATTCCTAGAATGTGATATTCCCCAGTACTACAACAAACACATAGGACCATGGAATATTAAAGGGATCTTCAAGATCATTTTGACAAATGGGGAAACTGAAGCC
This sequence comes from Monodelphis domestica, assembly GCF_027887165.1. NCBI lineage: Eukaryota > Metazoa > Chordata > Mammalia > Didelphimorphia > Didelphidae > Monodelphis > Monodelphis domestica. The sequence continues at coordinate 57,472,799 of NC_077227.1, forward strand.
CAGGGACTTAATGACTTAACTATGATTCAGTGCATCAGGAATTGCTTGTGGTAGGGAAGCAGTGGGGGTGTGACTATACTCTTGGCCCCGGGTCCCCAACCCAAGCCCTCTGCTGACCTCTAAGAGCCTATAGTTTGGGGGAGCAAGTATGACTTTGTTCCCTTGCCTTATCTCTGCTAGGCTTCTGAACAATCACTACAGCTCCAAAGGCACACGAAGATTCTTTGTTTTGCCAATCCCCAATTGGAATGTTGGAAATTTATATCACAAGGGCTTACTTCTGTGTTGGTGTTTTTGTTTCACTTACCTGGCTTAAAGAAATAAACTTCTTGAAGATGGAGCTTGAGAGGTGAGTGAGGAAAAGATCAGATGTTTCTCCAGTTCCCCCCCTTTTTCTTGCTTTCTGCAAGAAATTGAAATATGTGGTATGCGAAAGCGTTTTGACTGACTTTTTTTAAAAAAGAAGAAAGAACGGCTTACAAAAAAAGGTGAAGCTTCAAATGCATCTCTGTGGTGAGATGCCAAGTCCCCCAATCCAAGGATTTCTTCTTGAGCTGGGTTCCAGCAGGAATAGGCTCTGCTTAGGTATTCATTTCAGTGGCATTGACAATACTGACAATATAATTGACCTAAAAAGTTCTGGATTTCCTGTTAATGCACTTTAGAAATGTACATCAACTACAAAAAAAATCATTTCTATCTACATTTCACTTGATTTCCATTTTCAAGAGAGAGGCTTCATCATTATTATTCTATTTGAATAGCACTGATATCTTGAGAGATGGAAGGAGATTTCTATTGTACGCTAGAGTACTTTATTTCGATATTTTCTTTGTCTGATTATACATGATAAACACACATTAGTGACATTTCGTGCATGTTTGGAAGATAAATGGGATATCTCTTTAAACCATTCCTGACACTTGCTAACCTGTGAGCTTAATGGCATTCTCTCTTTGATTCAATAATTTGTCTGTCAAAAAAAAAGCTTGGCTGACATTCTCCTTGTTGTGGGACTGAAATGGAAAGAAATCTCTTTTCTTGAAGATAATTTTTGAAAATCGAGGGGAGCATTTTAGGCTGAAAATGTTTTAGAAAATTATTTTGGGTGTGTGAGTGTGTGAGTGTGGAGAGGAGGCTGGGGAGGAGAGTAGGCATGGAGGAATCTGGAGCTCTGACATTATAAGAAGCCCTTACATGTGGCAAGTGATAAAAGGGAGACTATTAGTTGAGACTGAAAGTCCTCTTGAAATAATCAGGAAATGTGTGAAATCTTGTAAATGAAGATTGCTTCTGCTCTGGAGGGTTTGTCAGCCTTTGCCAGGCTGCTGTTGAGTTGGTGTTTGTATGCTGGCCTCTGCGCCTGCGTGGATTTGGGCTTGTTGTGCACCTGCCTGCCTCTGCCTCAGTATGTCTCTCTTGCCTCTCCGCCTACCTGCTCATTCTCTGTTGAGGAGAAGGAAGAGGAGAGAGAGAAGGCTCTTATACTCTAGCCCATGGACCCTCCATTCTGTGCCTTTGGAATGATAAAATGAGGAGCCAAGGTAACAAACATATCACAGAGGTGGCCAGAGGGAAGGGGAAAGGTTGGAAAGGGAGAACACTTGGTTTGGATGACTCTGAAGGCAGCCACCTAGAGCATCAGTGACATATTCCACAGGTAGAACAGCTACAAAGTTTTTGGCCCAGGCTAAGGGTCACACATCTCACCTGGACAAAGTGGGAATGAAGCACACCCTCAAGAACTCAAGTCTGCTGGCTCACCTCCCAAGCTGACTTCATTCCACTATGAGATTAACTCATCCAACTAACAGAAAATAGAAACCCAGGATATTAATGTGAGGTCACTTCTGGGGAAGTCATCCCCTTCCCCAGGGAAATACCACTTTGTCAATGTAAGGAAAGAACACACACTCAGGTCACTCACTCTCTGTTGCAGGTAATTATTTGTGCTAACAAGGTGCTAAGTGATTTTTCTACACTACTGATGCATTAGAAGGGTTTGGGGTTCCCTATTAATTGGGTCAGAAAAGCCTGATCTCCCCTTCCTAGTTCTGCCTCTCCATAGGGTGTTCCTAATGAATGTCTGAATATTAATGTCTTCCCTGATCCTCAGAAGTACTATTGTGTGACCCTCTCCCTTGAAACCACCTCCTAACTCCCATTTTCCCATTCTAGTGCTACCTTGGAATAGGCACCTTCCTTAGAAATGCTGTGATAGTCTACTTAGAACAGCAAGAGCCTTTAAAGCCAGATCCTGTTAGAGCCAGAAGGGATTTTAGAGGTCAGTTTGTGCAAGCCCCCCACCTTTTTACAAGTGAAGAAACTAGAGAAGTAAATGACTTCACGATAAAGCTGAATCTTTCTCACAAGCCTACCTGACACTGAGAGCACTTTCTCTGGTCTGTGATTCCCCATCATGTAGTGATACTTGATTATTAAATGAAATATGACTCTGTACCATAATTCCCTACCCTAGGCTAGCCTAGTGGTTAGCACATTTAAATGCTTGTTTAATGGATTTATCAAGAATGTCAGAGCCAGGACTTGGTCCCCAGAATTCTGGCTTTGTCTCCAAAATACCACACTGCTTACCCCACTTCCTTATGCAATATGGATTCTGCTGGGAGGGTCCATGGCACTTTTTTCTTTCTTTCTCTTTGGTACCCATTTACTTTTCTTCCTTTAGGCCTTTGCTATTTGCAGGGAACTGAGAGGAGCACTGACTCTATTTGTCTTTGAATTCCCTTCTAATTTGGGTTGGGAAGGGTTCATGGCTATATCTTTCTTATCAGAAAGTACAATCCACAGAGTGACTCAAATAGGTTTTCCTAGTCTGCCCTCGGGGGTTTGCCAAAAAATAAGATCATTGGTTGTGATCTTTGTTCCCCACAAATTGCCTATACTCACTCCCCTTTGGTGAGGCTTATTTGCTTAGAAGACTGACTGAAAAGCACCAAGACCCCCATTATGCTTGCATTGGGAGTTGTGTAGGGGATAACTCTCTTCTTAATTTCCCCAAAGCTTCTCAATGTAAAATACTTTATAGAGGCCAAGTCCTTATTTAAATAGTAGTTATTTATTATCACCATCATCATCATCATCATCAATGGCTGTGACATGGAATAAGAAAGGAAGACACTGATACAGCTCTTTCCAATTCCAAAGAGGACTACCATAAGCCCATAGGAAAGAGGTGCCATATTGAAAATCTTATATTGAGACTGGTAGACTGAGTTTGGGAAGGGCCTTGCAATCAACTGAGATATAAAGAGAGTTTCTCAAATAGAGATATTTAGGTTACATTGTAATTATAGAATGGAAAAGATTTACTAGTGAACTAATAAGTAATAATTACTTATTAATTTAATATTCAAGTAATTATATGCTAGGCATAAAAAGAAAGAATGTCACAGGGGATAGAGTAGAAGTAAAGTCAGAGAAAAACTGGGCTCAGCTCCCACTTTGGATGTTCACTGTGTGAGTTTGGCTCACTTGAGCTTCTGTTTCCTTATCAATAATGTAAAAATAAGAATATCCATAGAATCTTTCTAAGAATGCCCATACTGCATTGTTGTATTGCAATATTGAATGATGGAATGTTTGTAAAAACTTTAGACAAATCTGAAAGGGTTGTAGACATAACATAGAGAGGCAGACTTGTTATATTGAATAGAGAACTGAATTAGGATTCAAGGAAATAAAGGTTCAAGTCCCACCTCTGTCACATGCTGATTGTGTAACCTTTCAGGGATCCAAACTAAGATGGCACAGTGGATAGAGAATTGGGTCTAGAGTCAGGAACACCTGAATTTAAATCAGGCATTAGAGAATTGTTAATGACTTGACTTAGGCAAGTCACTCTTTCTCATTTCCTTCATCTGTAAAATAGGGATAATAATATCACCTACCTTGCAGGATTGTGGTACTGATCATACCAGACAAGAATTATAAAGTGTTTAGCACAAAGTAAGTGCTATATGAATATTAGTTATTATTATTATTATTATATTGCAAAGCAGGCACCACTCTGCATTAATTGAAGAAAGTTCATCCTTGTGAATTTTCTAAACCAATAAAATCACAGATCTGAATGCCCCTGAAGTTATACATAAATAATTATAATAATATACATGGTTCTCTATATATATACACATATACACATTTACGTTTATATTTATATTTATCAGTAAACATACAGATACAGGATGTTTACTCTATGGAGAAAACACAGATAGATGACACAATTTCTAGCCTCAGAAACCTTAGAATGCATTTAGCTAAAAATGAATATTTCTAGAAAATAATTCTGGAAATAAATATTTGGGATTAACCATCAATACCAGGGAGAAATCCATTCCAGGTTCTTGGTCCAGAACAATCAATGCTCGAGGTATTCAGAGGGGGAGAGACCACAGAGATCACAGGTATTGATCAGTAAAAACCCTGAGACTTAGGACTCCTGCCCTGGAGTCATTTATACCTTGAGTCATTGAACTCTAGTCCCTAAGAGTCATTTAATTCACCCATCTCGCCCCCACCTGAACCATAAATCCCCTCTGCAACTTGCTGGACAATTTCATCATCTTGACTCTGTCCTAACACCCATTGCTGTGCAACTCACTGGCTCGGAAGCTGCTCATTCTTTTGGGGTAAAACTTCATGAAGAAGGTGGGACATGGGATGAGTGTTGAAGGATAGGTTGGATTTTGAGGTGGAACATGGGACAGAGAGCCTCCTTCCCCTTAGACTTGAGAGACAATGGCGCATTGGAGAAGAGAGAGAAGATGTATTGAGCTTGGGACCAAGAGTCCTGGTTTCAACTTTCAACTTAATTAGAAACTATGTGATCATGGACAGATGATTTAACCTTTTTGAGCTTCTGTGTCCTCATTTATAAAATCAAGAGAGTCAGATTTGGCTTTCCCGGATCAGGATGGTTTTGTAGATCAAGGGAAATAATGCATGCAAAAGTGCTCTGTAAGCAATAATGGGTTATCCAAAGAGGAGTTGTTATTCTAGTCAGGGGGAACTCTTACCGTAGACCCTCTAAAAATATCTCTTTTAAGTGAGTGATTGGACTTTAGCCTTGCCAATGCACCATAGATGTCTGAGGCTGCTTCGGAATTTACTGGTCGATGGGTCTTCCTCGGGCCTACCCAGGTGGTGAAGCAGCCCCCCCAAAACCGAGTATTTACTGAAACCTGGAAAAGGGAGCTTCAGCATCCACAACAAAAAAGGCCAGCGCACAACAAAGCTGAGCTCGGGGGGCCCCCTTTCACAGACACATAAATATTTAATAATCATCTGTCTACAACCAATCTGGGAGGAAAAAAAATCTTTAAATAGACTGCTAGAAAGGCCAAAACCTGAATTTTAATTGTCCTCCGAATTACTCCCATTAGGCAGTGGCTATGACTCTTTCTTAGTGTGGGGTAGTTTTTTTGTTTTTGTTTATAAAGAGTGAATTATTAACAGTCCATTAAAAATAGTGCTTTTTTTGAACATATAAACTAAAGTTTCTTAAAAAAAAAAGAAACAAACAACAAAAAAAGAGGTGGCATTTTCAGAGCATGAACTAGGATGGCAAAGACCATGGAGAGAAGAGATTTAATTTTGAAAGAGGGTCCTGATACTCCTTAGTGTGCTCTTTTCCCTAGTTTTGCTGCAATTTGTGGCCTGTGTATGACAATGTTGGATAGTCTCATTCTTTCTCCATAAAGGGATAACCCAAAAGTTTTAGGTTTATTTTGAACTCTATAGAGTAAAAAAAGACATATATTTGATATGTACATATATTACATATCTAAGTATATGCATGGAATATGTATTCACATTACATATATTTATCATATATAATTTTTATCCTACTTATATGCATTCTTTTACATTTTAAACTATATATATAGTTATAAAAACATTAAAATTATATATTATATAATATGTAATATGCAAATATGCAAAGCTATATAAATATATGAAACTAAATAGATATATGCATGCACATATATACTAGATACCCAAGACACATAAATATGTTTATCTATGTATACACACAAACATATACCTATATATAATATATTAATATAAATGCATGTATACACAAAACATCTAATGTGCATGTGTGCATGTCACATTTGTGTATGACGTGTCCAAAGGTCTTAGTTCAATATGTATATAAATTATATGTAGAATATATCATTGTATCTGTTTTCTGTGTACATATATTGTATATCTATGTATATGTATATAATATATGTTCATATTATGCATACATTTATCATATAGACTTATATTTAATGTATGCTTTGTCTCTATTAGCTGATAGAATTATATTTATAATTATATAAATAAGGTTATATACTTGTATTTATTTAATGTATGCATTATCTCCAGTTGATGATAGAAGCTGCTAGTATTTATATATATTATATAAATTATATTTTCATATAATTTATATATAGTATATGTATATATATTTATATATCATATAAATAATATATTTTATAATATATAAATTATATATTTAATATATGCATAGTCTCCTGTAGCTGATAGAAACTGATAGAATTATATATGTTATATATTATACATAATAATATACATATAATATATGTTTAATATATGTGTTCTGTAGCTGATAGAAACTGATAGAATTATATATTATATACATAATGATATACATAATATATATTTAATATGTGTTGTCTCCAGTAGCTAATAGCTAATAGAATTATATGTATTATATTAATTATATATCATGTGCAATTATATAAATATTATATATGTATTTAATATATGTATTATCTCCAATAGCTGATAGAATATTATGTTTCTTATAATTTATAAATATATTATAGATTTAATTTATTCATTGTCTCCAGTAGCTGGTAACTGATAGAATTAACTGTTCTTTGTTCATTATATTTTACATATAATTATATAAGTAGTATATGTTTATTTAATATATACATCACCTCCAGTAGCTGATAGCTGATAAATTTTATCTATTACTTATAATTTATAAATATATATTATATAATTAATTTATACATTATCCCCAGTAGCTGATACAATTATATTTTAACTATATATTATATGTAATTCTATAAATATTATATATGTATTTAATATTTGCATTGTCTCCAGTAGCTGATAGCTGATAGAATTTTATCTATTACTTATAATTTATAAATATATCTTATATATTTAATTTATGCAGTCTCCAGTAGCTGATAGCTGATAGAATTATATATTATATTAGTTACATATTATATGTAAGTATATATTTATGTATTTAATATATGCATTTTCTCTAGGAACTGGTAGCTGATATAATTATATATTATGTGTAATTATATAAATTATATATATATATATGCATTATCTCCAGGAACTGATAGCTGATAGAATTATATAAATATTATACATATTTAATATATGCATTATCTCAAGGAACTGATAGCTGATAGAATTATATATTATATTAGTTACATATTATATGTAAGTATATATTTATGTATTTAATATATGCATTTTCTCTAGGAACTGGTAGCTGATATAATTATATATTATGTGTAATTATATAAATTATATATATATATATATGCATTATCTCAAGGAACTGATAGCTGATAGAATTATATATTATATGTAATTATATAAATATTATACACACACACATATATATATTTAATATATGCATTATCTCCAGGAACTGATAGCTGATAGAATTATATAAATATTATATATATTTAATATATGCATTATCTCCAGGAACTGATAGCTGATAGAATTATATAAATATTATACATATTTAATATATGCATTATCTCAAGGAACTGATAGCTGATAGAATTATATATTATATATAATGATATAATTATGTAAATATATATTTACTATATGCATTATCTCCAGGAATTGATAGTTGATAGAATTATATATCATATGTAATTATATAAATATTATATATGTATTTAGTGTATGCATTATCCCCAGTAGCTGATAGATGATAGAATTTTATACCTACAATATTCTATATATTACATATCATTTATAAGTATGCATATATAGCATACATATTATGTATAGATGCATTTAATATATGCATTGTCCCCAACAGCTGATAGGAGCATCCTGCTGGAGGTACAGCTTGTATCTCACGCTCCCTCCCACATTTCAACAGCTGAATTCTCCAGTTGAGCCATTTTGTTCTCTGTAAAATAAACTGAGGGCCATTATGCATGCTTTTTCCTTCGGACCTCTCCTGTCCCTGCCTCCTGCCTCCTGCCTCCTCCCCTGTCCTGTGGCTCTCCTCCCCGGCCCTCCCAGCTCCAGCATGGCCGCGTGGGGAGAGGAGCATCCTCGAGGAGAGCCGTGTTCCCAGTCCAGACATGTCAACTTCAATCTGTGGCAATTTGGTGTGAAATCTGTGGGATGGTGGAGGGTGGCGAGGTCAGCGCCCATCCCCCATAATTGATCTTGCTTATTCATCTGCTTCCCGGGTAGGTTGCTCTCCCCAGGCTGCTGGCCTTTGTTTGGGTAAATGGTTTGAAGATTTACAGTAGTTCTTCCTGCTGGAGAGGCTCACCCCGCTGCCCAGGCCTCTTGTCTCAGCCGGGCGACGCTTTGCTGGGCCAGCACAATCTGGCCCTCCGGACAGAAAGGTCTTTTTCTCCCAAATAGAAATGGAGAGGACGTCTCCTCGTCTGACAATTAAGGCCATTTTCAGACTAATTTACTCCGGAATCACTCCGTACAGCCCCTTGTACACGGTATGAAAAATGTTAATTGGTATTAAAGTCTGAAATCAGAAAGAATTTATAGACGTAAGCAAAAGGGAATACCAGGAGCCCCATTCATCTGAATGATGGGTTGGCGTCTTCATTGACACTTTTCAGATTATTTTTAAAACCCATGATAATGATGAATCTGAATGGAGTAATTTATTCTATTTTGGGTCATTAACCCTTGTGCTGCTTACCGCAGCAAATGACTTCATCTTAAATGATTGGTGTTCCCGATGCTTTGGGTACTCGGGGGTCTCTCCGGCTCTCATCTGAAAATCAATTTTTAGTAAGTGGCAGGGACGAGGCGTTCCCCCTGGTTTGGGGGTTTTCCAGAGTTAGGCCTGGGGAGGAGGGACCCTTCTCCCCCACTCCAGCCTCTGCTCGAGGTGAGTTTTCATCCATGGATCCCCATACGATCCTAAAACACAGAGAATGGTTCATCTCTTCTCCTTCTGAAAAACTGGTCCAGAATCTTGAGGCGAGAGGGCAGCTCGCCAGACCAAGGGAACTCCTTTTGCCCAAGCAAAGGAAACTTGTGTTTGAGAGCCTGTTGTTCAGAAAAGAGACTGCTGTGGACTTGGTAAAAGGATTCTGTAAAAAATGGGGATAAGGAAGGAAAAAAAAAGAAAAGGGAGTCTTCCTCTACTAATCCTTCCCATAGACTGAATAAAATAGTTTGAAACCTTTGTTTTGATTTCCATTGACTGAAGACTGGAAGGGCTTTATGGGGTAAGCTGTTCAATCTGTGGCAATTGAAACACTTTTTTATTCTTTTGGCCTAATGCACCCTTTCTTTAGTTGACCTTGAAGCTGCATTATCTCATCTTTTGGAAGAAAATTCCTATTGCATCAGAATCCAAGGCTGAGGCTGCCTTCTGTCTTGGGGTGTTAGATAAATAAGGGTCATTGCCATGCACCTCCATCCTAAAAAAAGGGGGGGGGGCTTACACTCCTGGTGAACAGAGAGTGCGGATGTCAGCACTTGTTGAATGAAGGAAGCTGGAGTTGGGCTTGCCGAGGGTCATCTGGTCTGCGGTGTGGGAATATCTTGGAGGGTTTTTGTTTTTGTTTTTTGACATTTTTACGAATTTGTGCCTACTGTCGCCTACTGCTTTCTGGCTTTCCCATGGCACCAGTATGTGGGGGCCACTGAGGTTTCCAGCTTTCTCTGCCCCCTTCTCTTCAGAAGCAACTAAATTAACAGGTCTGTAAGAAACTGTTAATCAACACTTTGTGAGGAAAGCACCCTGGTTATTAGTGAGAGTGCTGAATTGACTCCACAGTGCTTATCATCCATCCCATCTAACCTCCAAATATTTGTCACTGGTTTTAGTTACATTAAAGTGGATTCTTCATGACCCATCCCCCAACACACACACACACACACACACACACACACACACACACACACATCAACACCACCACCACTGCCACCATCACCACCACCATTAACAAACACAAGGGGAAATGTTTTAAGTTGGAAAAAATTCCTCTTCCTTTTTAAAAAGTCCAAGTTCTGAGCATTTTCTCTAACTCTCTCTCCCTCCCTCCCTCTCTCTCACTCTCTCACTCTGTCTCTCTCTCTCTCTCTCATCCTTGCTCTCTCTCTCTCTCTTTCTCTCTCATATCCTTTCTCTATCTCTATTATCCTTACTCTTGCTCTCTCTCTAACCTTCATTCTTTCTCCCTCCCTCTTTGTCTCTTCCTGTCTCTCTAATCCTCTCTATCTTTCTATACCTCCCTCTCTTTTCTTTCTCTTTTCTCTCTCTCTCATCCTATTCCCCCCCCCCTCTCTCTCTCTCATCCTTGCTCTCTCTCTAACCTTCATTCTTTCTCCCTCCCTCTTTGTCTCTTCCTGTCTCTTTCTCTCTAATCCTATCTTTCTATATCTCCCTCTCTGTCTCTTTTCTATTTTCTCTCATCCTATTCCCCCCCCACTCTCTCTCTCTCTCTCTTTCTCTCTCTCTCTCTCTCTCTCTCTCTCTCTCTCTCATCCTTGCTCTCTCTCTCTCTCTCATCCTTGCTCTCTCTCACTCTCTCTAACCTTCATTCTTTCTCCCTCCCTCTTTGTCTCTTCCTGTCTCTTTCTCTCTAATCCTATCTTTCTATACCTCCCTCTCTGTCTCTTTTCTTTCTTTTCTCTCTCTCATCCTATTCCCCCCCTACTCTCTCTCCCTCTCTCTCATCCTTTCTCTCTTTCTCTTCCTCTGTCTCTGTCATCCTTGCTCTCTCTTACTTCCTCTAACCTTCATAGAAGACTATCTCTCACTTCCCATTGATCAAGCAGTTTGGGTCAGAGGGGATGCTTTAGTTTCAAGTAAAGAAAAGATGGGTTGACCTGAATTTGATGACATCTCTGAATGCCAGCTAGTTTTGATGGCTTCCCCAGAGTTTTGCAGACTTGGTGTGATTGGAATGTCCTTCTGCCCAGCCTGGGTTAGGGGCTGTTAGTACTCAGTCTGGGTCAGTGACCATTAACACCCAGTCTGAGTCCGGGATCTTGAGCAGCCTGTCTGTGCTGGGTTCCATTACAATCAGGCCTCTCCAAATGAATGGACAAAACTAAGGGCATCCCCAGCATGAGTGCAGCCTAGTGTTAACTTCTTGGTGGTCTGAGGCCCCTGGTCAGCTTTTCCATTTGTCTCTCTGTGGTCATTCTGGCCAGACTGTTTGCCTTCGATGCTCTTCATTTCTAGCTTCCTCCCTGAATGGGCTCAGTAAATATTCCAGTCTGAATATTCAGCTGCGGAGTCATCAGTTCTGACAGACGGCTGCCTCTTCGCTCCCCCCCTCCCTTAAGCCTCCCCCCCTCACTTCATCTTTCCCCTGTCATAATGCACCCTTTGGCAGAATTTTTCCGAGAGCTAAATGTGAGTCTCAAAGAGATGCCGTCAAGGTATTTTTCATAATTTTCAAAAGTAATTTCCTCCCCCCCCCTTACTCTACCCTCCACTCTTGGTTATAATTATTTCTTAGCAGCAGACGACCAAAATCATCTACTCAGCCAATTCCCCTCCTCCACGACCTCTGGCTGCATTTGGAACTCTTACTGTAGGGCTAGCCTGACTGATTTGAGCCCACTTGAGAGAAGTGGGCAAGGAGAAGGCCCTCATTGCTTTTGATTTTACAGGAATCCCATGGGAGAAAAAAATCATTCTTCTATTAAGAAGGAAAATGAAATAGTATCAGGCTCCGTGCCCCTTTTCTGTCAGGTGAGTGAGGATTAGAGTCTTTAGAATGGATCTATTCCAATTCCCTTGTTTTTCAGATGAGAAACTGAGGCATGGAAAAATCTAGGCAGAAGATACTTAGCTGAGCTAGCATTTGAACTCAGATCTCCTGTCTCTTAAATCCAAGACACTTCTTGCCATTCCATGCTGATCCCAAGGGATTCTCCTATCTCTTCATTTGGAACTTGAGGTGGAATAGATCAAAGTGGAAGTATGTTTAGGTTTTTGTTTTTTTTTAGGGGATAGATATTTGTTTCCATCTATTTCTCCGGTGCAGGTGAAAATGATTCCAGTATTTCCACTTCTACCATGCCAAACCACTCTCTCTGTCTCTCTCTCTCTCTGACTCTGTCTCTGTCTCTCTCCGTCTCTGTCTCTCTCTCTGTCTCTCTCTCTGTCTCTCTGTCTCTGTCTGTCTGTCTGTCTGTCTCTGTCTGTCTCTGTCTCTCTCTCTGTCTCTCTCTCTGTCTCTTTCTCTCTCTCTCTCTCTCTCTCTCTCTGTCTTTCTGTCTCTCTGTCTCTCTGTCTTTCTCTCTCTCTCTCTCTCTCTGTCTCTCTCTCTCTCCCTTCCCTTGCCCCCTTTCTCTTTCTCTCTCAAGGAAGAAAAACCCAATGACTAGAAACAGAGCTAGGGAGCTAGGAGGGGAATGAAGGTTGGCTAGCCTGGGTCCCTTCCCAAAAGGAGTTTTTCAGTGGAATGCACTAATGGAAGAAGGGAGGAGGCTGTGGGGGCAGCATGGCAGAGGGATGTTTCAGTGTGAAGGCCACAGAATAGCTGGGTTGGAGGGTACTTAAGGGATGAAGCGTGCAATTCATTATCCCTTCCTTATTAGAGCCCTCTCTGTGTCTAGACTAAAAGTCTCTCCCACTTGTTTTTAAAAATAAATTTTTATTGATAGCTTTTGTTTTTATGTCGCCTACATTTCCCAATAAATTCTTCCTCCTCCTCCTTTCTGTCCCACAAAGCCATCTATTACAACCAAGAATTTTAAAAAGAGTGGAAAATAGCTTAGTAAAACTAGGCAATCTATCAAAAACAGCCTGACATATGCAACATTCAATATCCATAGTCCCCCACTTCCACAAAGATGGCAGAGCAAAGGAAAGTGCCTTCCTGTATTTCTTCTTGGGGATAAAGTTTGCTTAATGTAATATCTCAGCAATCAGATTTATTTTCTCATACCCTCTCTACCACTAACTTAGCTTTGAAAACCTGACTCATTTGAGGCTCAGTTACCTTATCTGTCAAAAGGGACTAACAGAACTATTGAGGCCAAATGAGATAATGTGGATACAGAAATTCTGACAAGACTTAGAAAATGACCATAAAGCTTTAAGGAATTGTTACTCTAGTCTGAAAATCTCATCCCTTTCCATAATTTCCTTTGCCAAAAGTGCCAGAGGATAGATTCGATTGTTTTTTTTTTTAGTTGTTTCTGATTCTTTGTGACCCCATTTGAGGTTTTCTTGACAAAGTTACTTGAATGGTTTGCCATTTCCTTCTCCAGCTTATTTTACAGATGAGGAAACTGAGGCAAGCAAGGCTAAGTGGCTTGCCCAGGGTCACCCATTTATAAGTGTCTTGAGACCAGATTTGAACTCAGGAAGATGAGTCTTCCTAACTCTAGGTCCAGCACTCTATCTACTTTGGCTTCCTAGCTGCCCACAGGGGACAGAAAGGAAGGGTTAAAAAAAAGCCTTAAGAGAGTAAGCTAAGAGAGAAGAGAGAACCCAAGGGGGATATGAACATTTTAGGGTAGGTGTCCCCCACTCCAAAAGCACAGAATGAAATAAAATCTTCCAAAAGTAACAACAAAAAAATGGAGTTCCAATCTATGAGAAATGCCTAGTGGACATCCTTTCCTCTTCCATTTCTCATACTGCTGGATGGCAGAGCTAACTAGGAGTTGGGTAAAGGCAGCAGGTAGAAATAAGAAGTAGAGTAGATGGGCTGAAAAGGTAGCCTTCTGTGCAGGATCTTACATTTAGGGCTCAGAGGAACCTTCAAACCATTGAGTCTCGCCCCTTTGTTTTACAAAGGAAGTAGGTGAGTTCTGGAATAACTAAGTGCCTAAAATACTAAGTACCACACAACTAGTTAGTGACTGATGTAGAATCTGAACTGAGATCTTTCTTACGCCAGTACAGTGCTCTGGCTACTTATTCCACATTGCCTCAGAAGAAAGATGCCTAACTGGTTAGAGTCAAAGAGTTTGCCTTTTTTTTTTTCTATTTCACTAACAATTAACCTGCACAAAACTTCAGGAGACTTTTATGCTAGAGGGCAGATGGGATGAGGGCAAAAAAAAAAATGAACCATCTCTCTATCTCCATGTCTACTCACAAATTAAATTATTATTTTAAAATTACTTAAATTATTGCCTGTTTTAAAAGGAATGTCTTTATTTGGATACACTTCCATTTCCCAATATATCCCCCTTCTCTATCTCAGAAAACTTAAAAAAAGCTGAGTAAAACTAAGCCACACATCATCCAAGTCTGACATTGTATGTAGTGTTCAGCACCCATAATTCTTCATGTCTGCAAAGGAAGGAGAGAGAGGCACATTCTCATTTGTTTTATTTGGAGCCAATCTTTGTAACTTTAATTTCAGGATCATATTCAGAACTTGAAGGAATTTAGAAAATCTAATCCAAACCCATAATTTTATAGATGAGGAAACTGAGGATGTTGAATAACCAGCAAAGGTCACACCATTATCAAGTTGCTGAGGATAAGGTTTAAAATAGTGGTCTAAACTCATTTCCCCCAAGTTCCTTTCCTCTTTTCCCAGCAATTAAAAAAAAATCAAGTAGAGAATTCTACCCCAAGAAATTTATGTTCTCAAGTTTATTGAACCTGAGGTACTAAAATAAATTCTTTCTAATTCTTCATTCTTGAGATCATTCCATTTATCTACTTTTTTTGCTTTTTACCTGATACCAAAAAATTTTAATGTTTACTCTTAAAATTTGAGGTCAAGAAGATTCTTACCTTTTGTTGTTATTTTCTTCGATATTCTATATCTTCTGTTCTTTCAGCACTTATTAGAGTGCCTGGTATATGATAGGGATTTAATAAATGCCAATTAGTTTAACTTGACTGCATTTTGTAAAAAAAAATTAATAAAAAGCTCTATAAAGTTTCCCCTTGATAGTTTAATTAGAATAGCATTAAATGTATCAATCAGTTTAGGCAGTATCACTGTTTTTATTATATTGGCATGGCCTATTCATGAGCACTAAATATCTCTCCAGTTATTTCAGTTATTTATTTCTTTATGAAATATTTTACAATGTTATTTGTGCATATCTTCAGCATACTTATGTAGATTGATTCCCAGATTTGTCTGCATTAGTGTTATTTTTACTAAGACTTCCATTTCTATCATTTCCTTCTTGACTTTTAAAAATTACTATTAACCTTATAAGCCTAAGACGGAATCTCAAAATCACTGAGTTTCCCTGCTTTGACAGATGAAGAAACCAAGCCATGTAACAACTAAGTCTTTGCCAAAGTGTGTCACCTAGCTAGTTGATTTTGCAGTTTTATTTTGTATCTTTCCACTTTCCTGAAACTATTGATTCATTTTTTTTCATTTTTCAGAATTTTTAGATAAATATTCTTGAAATTAGCAAATAGGATTAGATTTGATTCCAATTTAGCTCTTTATGCCTTTTGATTTCTTTCCCATGTCTTATCACTAGTATTAACATTTATACAATTATGCCAAATATCAGTGCAGAAAGAGAGCATCCTTATTTTGCTCCTAAATATATCTGGGAAGCTTCTACTGTTTTCTAACTGCATAGAGTGCCAAAGGAATGGTATTTCTCCTTGTTGTTATTCATCCATACTAGCTTTCTTGATAGAGTTTCTAAAGTAAAGTTGAAGAAATTCCCAGGCAATATGGTATAAAAAGAACAATTTATTTAGAATAAGAATCCCTGCATTCAACTGCTGTTGTTTCTACCTTATGAAAGTCAGATTATCTCTCTTAATTATCCATTTTCTCATCTGTAAAATAATTAGGTTGTATTAGGTGATCTCTCCAAGACCCTCTCCATGTCTGATGACCTACGATCACACTCTCAGCTTCACTTAGTACTAGTTCTAGTATTTAGAAATCAGTAAGTTCTATGCCCAAGTACCCTTCTGGATGCTGGGGACACAAAACCAAAATGAAAAAATCTCTGCCCTTAAGGAGTTTACATTCTTTAAGAGGAATCAACAAGCGCTAACTATAGTTCCTGGTACAAGGTGGGCTCTTAATAAATGTTTATTAATTGATTAAGTATATAATTAAGTTTTGAGCTATTAAATGTGTATACAAAATAAATTCAAGGCAATTTGGGGGGAACAGCTTGTGGCGATGGGGATCTAGAAAGGTGTATTAGAGAAGTTGGCTTTTGAATTGAACTTTGAAGACAATTAGGGGTTCTTAAAGGCAAAGGTGAGTAAAAAGTGCAATAGTCTGGAGACCAGAGAAAGCTGTAGAGATGAGTTTAAGGAAGAGCAAGATGATTGCTTTGTCTGGGTTGTAGGTATGGAGAGGAGTAATGCTAATAAGCTTGGATAAATAGGTGGAGATGATAGACTGAGAGCTAGAAGGAACTCTAAAAGGCATCATGGTTAATTGTTTCATTTTACAGATGGAGAAACTGAATCTATAAAGAAGGGTAACACATTTTTTGTGCCTTGGCAGTCTGGTGAAATCTATGATTCTTCTCAGAATAATATTTTTAAATGCATAACATAAAAATGCATAATTACAAAGGAGAATACTTATATTGAAATAAATTTGTAATTTTCCCATTCAAGTTGATGGAGTTCTTGAAATATCTCCACAAGGAAGGATCCATGGATCCTATCTGTAAAGATTAAAATTTAGGGGAGACGGGGAGACTGAGGCAGGTAGAAATTAGTTTCTCTCTGCAAGGAGTATTATATTTTTTAGAGGTTTATTAAAGGTTAAAGATTAAAGAATATACAGAGGAAGAAAAAACATGTGCCTAGGCCAGAGGCCTAGGCCAGAAAACCTCACATCACAGAAGAGATGCATCTGCTCCAAAATGGAAGTCCAAAAGAGAGCCAAGCGAGACCTCAAAAGCCTTTGAATCAGCTTAAAGCCCTTCTCCATCTCAGCCCAGGTGAGATTACAAGGCATTCTGGGGAAGTGGAGCAAAAGCTTGTGGGGATTGTAGTCCTGTATTCGAGTCTATTTTTTACATATCTTAAGAACCATTGAGTTACAGATCATTGATTCCCCAAAGCAGAACTCTGAGTCACTGCTCAGCTAAGTGAGCTTCTGCCTGTTCCTAAAATCTAACCTTTTCCTGTTGTTGTTCAGTCATTTTTCAGTTGTATCTGACTTCATTATGTCATTTGGGGTTTTCTTGGCAAAGATACTGGAGTGATTTGCCATTTCCCTCTCCAGCTCATTTTACAGATGAGGAAACCAAGGCAAACAGGGTCAAGTGACATGCCCAGGGTTACACAGCTAGTAAAGTGTCTGAGACCAGATTTGAACTCAGAAAGTTAACTCTTCTTGACTCCAAACCTACTGTGCCATCTAGCTGGCCCGAACTCTTTTCTACTTCTCTGTAAATTTAAAAACCAATGGAGAAGAAGAAAAAAAAAAGTATGGAGGGAAGATTCCATTTTTAATGGATTTGTAAATTTTCATCTTTGGCTTCCAATTTTTATTCCCATTCCTAATTCTTTGAGCCCAATTGGATTTAAAACAACAACAACAACTTTATTAAGAAAAAAAAAATCTCCTCCCCTTCACCTTTTAGAATATATTTCTATATAGCGCCTTGATTCCTTCCCCCAGCCCCTCACCTCCCCAAGTTGCCCAGAGAAGGGCAACTTGTGGGTCTGCTCAGCAAGGCAAGATGTGCCTGTCAGTTTGGAGGGGAAATACTTCACCATTAAATGATCCCCTTTCTTACCCAGGGAGAAGCAGCCACTCAGTTTCCTAGGGCATAATTGGACTGTCTTTTCATACAAGCTGATGCAGTTGCTTCTGAATATAAACCCTGAACCCTCAACAGGTCAGGAGAGATAGTTTAAAATAAAACAAAACAAAACAAAACCTGTTGTCTGGCTTTGTGTTGGGAATAATGGAGTCACTAATCTACTCAATCTGCCCAAGTCAGATAAAGAAAGTGAGAGATGCCTGTGTTTCAGGAATAGAGGGCACTTGTAAAAGCAATTTCTTCGGGGGGAAGTGGGGGACAGGGAGAGGAGAAAAAAAAACTGGAAGAAAGGCTGTTGGAAACCTTTTAATTAGTACTAATTACCTCAGCAGAAAACGTTGGAGGCTTGAAAGGATTTGTGTCAGCAAGTGAAAGATCAAAGATTGCCACTCTCGCATTTTAATCTGTTGGCTATAAAAACGAGCAAGGGGGTGGTGATGGGACCCAGGAGAATGCCTGCCCAGGTGGTTGAAGCCTTAATCCCTTCTTTACTGCAGGAGCCTGAGGCCTAGTTCCATTTACATAATAAGATGATTTAATTTGGGGGGCACTTAATTTTAACCCTCCTCCACCAGGCCAAAGTACAGTTATCTCCTGGAGTGAAAGGTGGGTGGGCAAGCTGAGGATGAATATCCTGACTCCCTATAATCCCTGGTTCTTCCAAATATTGTCTTTTCTTCCATCAAGAAAAATTAAATTCTAAATTAAATGATTATGGTTGCTCTTGTTATCAATATTGGAATGGATCTTCCAAGGGCCTGGTGAGTCCTTCTGTCTGCATGGGGCAGGTGAACAAACTTAATGGAGTTCAATGGTTGGGTGGAGCTTGGCTGGGACCATTGGGGTAAAGACATCTCGGTTCCTCTGACTTAAAAAATACAATAACCAGGGAACCAGAGGGGAGAGAGGGAGAGCAGCTGCCCCTCTCTTTGACGGTCAAGCAGCCAAGGGTCCGAAAAAGGGCAAGGCAATTTGAGATTTCTAGTTCTTCCTTTCTTTTCTCCTCTTCAAGGCAAGTCAAGTCAATAAGCATTTATTAAGTTCATACCATGTATCTGGCATGATGCAAAGTTCTGCGAAAGAAATAGAGGTATCCCTTACACATTGCAGAGGGTTTCCTCACAATCTGAAAATCTGCATAAAATTTTTTGGCCTTCCCTTCATGACAGAGACATTTGAACTTTTTCTTTTTTCTTTTATGGGGTGTTTACAGTATCTTATTGTAAAATTTGGGTTAAATATTTGGTCATAGACTATACATAGGACAGTGTTAACATTTTTAGCCTTTGTGTGTTAGCTGCTAGTTTTTATAGTCTTCTTTCAAAGTTTAATCTTTTATTTATAAAACAGGTTGCTATTATATAATACTATAGATATATTTTATGCATTTTGAATTTCTAAACGTTTCCTGTGTTGTCTGTGACTTCCACAACCCCCCCCCCCCAATTTTCATTTAATTCCCTTCCTTTTTTAAACCCTTACCTTCTGTCTTAGAATCAATGTTGTATATTGGTTCTAACAAAAAGGAGCAGCAAGGGCAAGGCTGATTTAAGTGATCTGCTCAGGGTCACACAGCTAAAAGTGTCTGAGGCCAGATTTGAACCCAGGAACTCTGGGCCTGACTCTCAATCACTGAGCCACTACACTGCCCTCTATTGTTTTATTTCTTACCACAATGGGGAAAATTGGCATGTGGAAGGGATACCTGTACTAACAAAAGTAAAGATATTATCTGCTCTCAAAAAACTTACATTCTTTCCTTCTTTCTGTTATATTTAATTCTGCCCTTGTTAAACACAAATGCGAATCTTGGGGAGGGGGGGTTGTTCCTCCTTTATGGCTGTCTTCTCTGGGTAGGTATAGACCCCCATCCCATTAAAATGTGATTGCCACTGAGACATTGATGGGATTGACCTGTACTATAGTAATATACCAGCAGACATCTGAAATATTTGGAAATTCTTCAAACCGATTCACAGCCCTTATTCTTAAGAATTGGCACAAAATCTCAAAAGAAAAAAGGATATCATGGAGGCTAGTTAGCTTCTAGGATCAGACTACCTGAAACTAGACCCTAGCATAATCACTTTGAGCTAATCCTTTCTCATCAGGCAGAGTCTAAAGATTTGAGCCATTACTATGCCTTTCCCAGAACAGAAAAAGGGAAAATAAGGCTTTTTCTAACCTTACTACTCCTGGTACATAGTTCAATGCCCTATGGGAAATTGAAGACTTAGCTCCAGCTTCTTCCTGTCTCCTTTCTCCCCATCATGTTTGGACCAGAGTGGAAACCTATCTGTTCTCATAATTGGACAGAGTGGTAGTGCTGGGTTGGCACATTTGGGATTAGTTATAAGTAAGAAGGCATGGATTTCTTGAGTATGACCATCTAGCAGCACCTCACTGATGAATACATCAACGAAAAATACATTTTCCATATTATTGAAAAACATACATTTAAGTATGGGCATACTACCATATATCAATAGTCTCATGATGTAAGAATTCCCTAGATTAGTATGACTCTCAGACCAGCCATATGTTGGAAGGGAGATTGATTGTTGCTCATGTTATTCTATAGATCCTCCATGAAATTTATATATCTATATCTATGTCTTGCTTAAATGTATCTTGCATTTCTAGGCTTTTTTTAAACACAGAACATGCTAAATATTATTTAACATTTTAAGTGACAGGAATAGGGACTAGACAAATAACTTCATTCATAGAGGGAACTCCTGGGTAAGAAAATTCACTCTGTGAATTCAAGTCAGCACCTACTCTTCAACTTAGAATCTTTGAGAGTCATCTAGAATGCTGAGAGAATAAATGCCATGCAGCAAGAAACATAAGAGACTTACAGCAAGAATGTAGCAGAGGCAAAATTTTTACCCAGATCTCCCATACACTGAGACCAGTGCTCTTATCAGTGATATTGAATTCTTCTTCATTTTTTTCCTTCTCCATTTTTTAAGACCCAGGTCAAATCTTTTCTTTCTTCTCAATGGTTCTCCTCCAGCTCAAAGTAATCTCCCTTGCCTGTAAATTCCTAGACCATTTATAGTATTCTGGTGGGAATTCTGCCCTACTTTGAGATATCTCTCTTATTGACTTGAATTATTATTTAAATCTTGCATTGCAATTATAATTTTTGCACATTTATGTCAGCAATTTACACATCATAATCAGCAAGATTGTTCTTGAGAGCAGGGTCACTGTTCTAGTTCTTTGCCTCCTCCAATAAATAGCTACACCCTAATATTTCACTATGTCTGTCTGCTTTTTAGGGTTTTTTTATTTGTTTGTTTACTTGTTTTTTGCTGCTTCCCTTCTTTCTCCTGTCCTATTAGGTCACTGGTTATCCCTTTTCTCTATTGTTTTTGTGTTGGCTCCTTATGACTTACACAGTATTGACCACAAGATGGAAGGTAAGGGTTTTAATAAAAAAAAAAAAAACACCTCACACCCTACACCAAGATAAATTCAAAATGGGTGAATGACTTAAACATAAAGAAGGAAACCATAAGTAAATTGGGTAAACACAGAATAGTATACATGTCAGACCTTTGGGAGGGGAAAGGCTTTAAAACCAAGCAAGATATAGAAAGAATCACAAAATGTAAAATAAATAATTTTGACTACATCAAATTAAAAAGCTTTTGTACAAACAAAACCAATGTAACTAAAATCATAAGGGAAACAACAAATTGGGAAAAAATCTTCATAGAAACCTCTGACAAAGGTTTAATTACTCAAATTTATAAAGAGCTAAATCAATTGTACAAAAACCAAGCCATTCTCCAATTGATAAATGGGCAAGGGACATGTTGGTCAAGAAGTCAGATAGACAAACTGAGACCCATGTGTTATATTTTTTGGAAAATTTTATTTAATTAGTTAATTTAGAATATTTTCCCATGGTTACAAGAATCATGTTCTTTCCCTCCATTACCCCCAAGCCCCTCCCATAGCCTATGCACAATTCCACTGGGTTTTACATGTTTCATTGATCAAGTCCTATTTCTATATTATTGATATTTGCACTAGGGTGATAATTTAGAGTCTATATCCCCAATCGTATCCCATCAACCCATGTGATCAAGCAGTTGTTTTCCTTTTGTGTTTCTACTCCCACAGTTCTTCCTCTGTATGTGGATAGTGTTCTTTCTCATAAGTCCCTCCAAATTGTCCTGGGTCATAGCATTGCTACTAGTAGAGAAGTCCATTACATTTGATTGTACCACAGTGTATCCGTCTCTGTGTACAATGTTCTCCTGGTTCTGCTCCTCTCGCTCTGCATCACTTCCTGGAGGTCGTTCCAGTCTCCATGGAATTCCTCCACTTTATTATTCCTTTGAGCACAATAGTATTCCATCACCAACATATACCACAATTTGTTCAGCCATTCCCCAATCCGAGGGCAACCCCTCATTTTTGTGGTATGGAAATCACTTTAAAAGACTGATATATATTAATTTAAGGTCGCCAAGGAATTCAGCTATGTAATTCCTAAATGAAAACTTAAGTCCACAGTCAACCTTTTATGGAGTTTTAATTACAAACAGGAGGAAGAAAAGTATTAGAGGGAAAGAGAGAGAGAGGGAAAAAGGGGGAGAAGAGAATAGGGCTTAAATACCCCTCTGCTTAGGCTGGGCCAAAGGCCCAAGGCCTTGGATAGCCGGGGCAAAGAAAAGAGATTAGTCCCTACCACTCACATAACCAAAATGGAGAAACAGTCTGAGGGCCTCCACTCCAAGCACCAGGCTCCAACCACCACCTCTCCTCCACACAGGAAGAAGGAAGCCCTCCTTAGCTGTCCTCTACCTCACTTCCTGTGTCTCACCTGTGCCAATGGTGGCTCTAGCTTCACCCAGGACCGCCCAGAGGTCTGTCCCCTTTGCACGTGTCTGTTGAAGGCCATATTCTCAAATAATTAAATCTTGAGCTTTGCTGAAGTCCTTCCTAAATCTTGTTACCCTGAGTAAGGTGGAGATTGTAGTTTCTAAGACCTGATTCTGTCATTCCAAGTATCTCTATTGTTATTGATCAGGAAATAGCCAAATCCCATCCTCTAAAGAATGGTTTGAACAGGGTTGAGTATTTTTGAAATTCACATTTTCCAATCTTTTTTTTTTTGCCGCCATAAAGAGCACAGCTATGATTATTCTTATACAGATCTTTTTCCTTATTATCTATTTGGCGTACAAATCCAGCAGTGGTATGGTTGGATCAAAGGGTGACCCATGTGTTAATAAATTTCAGTAAGAATGCCTCTGATTTCCTCAGTAGACCAAGGTGCATAGGTTTTGTGACAGTTTGATCAGTATATTTTTACTTCTTGATTCAGAGTTCTATTTTAGAAAAGTTTTCTAGGAATCTATTTTCTGCATTATTGGAATATTATACCATTTGTACTTCCAAATTTTCTGATCTCTTATTGTTTGCTTTTGAAGAATATAGTATTCTGTGTCCAAGAATTCACCTTTCACTCACTCTAGTTAGAAGAGAGTCATGGAACAGCCTTGTCACTTAATGAGTATGCAGCTAATAATAATGAATATATGAGGATATGCCTTGCCTTCAAATTCCTAAGAAGCCTAGCATTTCTTTCTTAGTACTAACTGCACTAACAATAATGGCTGTGGTACGCATTTTGATACCAAAATGGCCCCTGGCACTCCATCATGAATATTATTGATTTTGAAAGGCAAACTCCTACATTTGGTTTTCTGAGTTGGATTCCTTATCCTTTAATTCTTTTCTTTCTTTAAGTTTCTGTCAGTTTTCATGTATGTCAGTCTTGTTTCCTGAACTAGATGGAAACATCATTGAAAGAAGAAAACCATGCCTTATATTTGAAACCATAGTATATGAGAGTTAAGGGGTCTTTTTTGCATTTATCCTTATGGCTGCCCAATAAATATATGTTGTTTCAATGCTTTGATCTGGAAAATGCCTAGAGTAAGGCTACCAACAACTTAATGCCATGCTATCCAAGGATTAGGTAAATGCACTGGAGAATGTTAACCTAGAGAAGAAAAGAGATAAGGTAAAATCTATCACACAATCTATGTCTTCAAATATTTGAAGTATTTTCACATGAAACAGGGTATTAGAATGTGTGGTTTGGCAAACTAAGAACAATTGGGAGACATATTTAACTCAATGTAAGGTAAAAAGGGAATGATCTACATTAGGAAGCAACGTGTTTTTTATCAATAGAGATAATGCTTTTCATTTCAATCTTCTCCTGAGTTGTTATTACTATTATCCATAATAAAAATCAACTGTAACATTTTTAGGTTTTCAAAAGCCTTCACATGTATTATCTTATTGAAGCCCCACAACAATCTTATGAGGTAGATACTAGTGGTATTAGCAGCCCCATTCTTGATTTGACTTTCTGGATTCCTTTCCACTTCCTCACTTATAGCCTTTCCCCTGAGTGGGTTCTCTTCTGTCACCCATCCTTCCAGTTCCCTTTGTTCTATTATCTTCCCTCATTAAAATGGAAGCCCTTTGAAGGCAGGATCTATCTATCTATCTATCTATCTATCTATCTATCTATCTATCTATCTATCTATCTACCTATCTATCCATCTTCTCTTTTATACCATTCATATATTTCCATCTACTTTCTCTTTATTTTGTCCTTTCTTTCTTCTCTTTTCTATATTTCAATCCTCTCTCTTTTCTGTATGCCTCTCTCTATGCTCTCTCTTCTCTTTCCTATACTTATTCTCTTTTTTTCTATTTATTTATGTCCTCTCTTTTTTCTTTCTATTCTCTTTTCTATCTTCTACTTTCTGCTTATCCATTCTTTTTCTATATTTCTATCCTCTTTACTTTCTATATTTCTCCTGTCCTCTCTTTTCTTTCTATCTATTCTCTTTTCTATCTTTTCTAATAATCTTTTTATCTATCCTCTTTCTATCTACCTACCTATCTTCTCTCTTTTCTTTTTAATATCTCTATCTATCAATCTACTCTCTCTTCTATCTATCTATATATCTGCTTTTTTCTAATTTGTCTCTTCTATATTTCTTTCTATCTATCCCCTATACTCCATTTCTTTCTGTATTTCTATCATCTCTTTTCTTTCTTTTTATCTATCGATTCATTTTATCTACCTATCAATTTAATCTATTATCTCTTTCCTTTCTATCTATCCTCTTTCTTTTCTTTCTATTTAACATCTCTTTTCTAAACTTCACCTCTCTTTTTTATGTCTTCCTCATATTCTCTATCAATCTACTTAATCTATCATCTTTCTATTTGCTTCTCTCTCTCTCTCTCTCTCTCTCTCTCTCTCTCTCTCTCTCTCTCTCTCTCTCTCTCTCTCTGTAACCTATTGTATCCCCCTATGTGATTTTCTTCCCCCCACCCATTCAGGTGAGGAGTGTTGTGGAGGTGGAGAAACAAGAGTGTAAATCTGTTCTCTGACCTGGTACAGGATTGTTCCCTGCGGGGCAGCTCCCCCTGTTCAGGTCTCTCTGGCTCTCAGTGCAAACAAGCCCCAGTGAGAGCAGAGCCCCAAAGCACTAACAAGAAGGCTACAGCTCACATTCTGCCTGATGTGTCTGCCTGCTGTCACTTTCTTTTCAAGTGACGTTGGAGACGGGCAAAGTCACACAGCCTGTCAATCTCATCTGCTCCTGTGAAACCAGGAAACTTCCATTACTCTCCTCCTGAAGACTGACAGCCGTGCCTTTCTCCTTGTCATAGTGAGGTGTTTTTCTAGATCACTATTTCGACCAGCCAGATTTAGCTATAAACTTCTGGAGGCTGAGGAAGAGATCAGACCTAGATAATTGTGAGAGCAATAAGGTAGGAGAACTGAGAATAACTTAAAGAAAAGCTCTACTTAACCACAGCTCATATATTAAAAACAAATAACATTAATTATAGGAGCTTGAGATAGTCCATTGAGCAGAATTCAAGATAGAAGGATAAACCTAAATAACTATGTCTGAGACACTTGGAGATCAATTTGAGAACTGGGCAAGATTTTCCATTTAATACAATAAATATACTCTAAGTCCCACTTATTAGGCTAAGACAGATGCTAAATACTAGGGGCAGAAGGATAAAAATGTGGGCACCTACCTGGCTCAGTGGATAGAGAACTAGCCTAGAGATGGGAGGTCCTGGGTTCAAATTTGACCTCAGACCCTTCCTAGCTCAATATCCATTATCTAACTTTTACTGCTCTTCTACCTTGAAACCAATACACAGTATTGAATCTAAGATAGAAGGTAAGGGTTTGTTTGTTTGTTTTTATAAAAAGGATAAAATATATTTCCTTGCCTTAAGGATCTTCTGTACTTTTGAGAGGATAGAAAATATGTGAAGATAACTAAGTACAATATACATAAAACCACATAAATTATGCAAAATAATATCAAGAGAGAAAGCACTAACAAATGGAAGATGAGGGAATATCTGTCTTAGAAGGTGGCACCAGATGGGGCAGCCAGGTGGTACAGTGGATAGAATGCTAGACCTGGAGTCAGGAAGTCTCATCTTTCTGAGTTCAAATCTAAGCTCAGATACTTAGTACCTGTGTGACCCTAGGCAAGGCATTTAATCCTGTTTACCTCAGTTTCCTTATCTGTAAAATGGCCTATAGAAGGAAATCACAAACTACTCCAATATCTTTCTCAAGAAAATTCCAAATAGGGTTACAGAGAGTCCAGCGTGACTAAAAATGACTGAACAACAACCAGGTCTGTACTTTGGAGGAAACTCTAGATTTTAAGAAACCAAGATGAGCGGATGGAAGGAGTAAGAGCAGTAGAAAAACATTTTAAATATATGAAGAAACAGGGATTCTTTGAATAAGCAGTAATGTTCAAGAGAACATTCCAGTGTCAAGATGGCCCTTACAGTGCTTCTGACCCAGATTGCTTCAAATTTTAATGTTTGACTGACCTGGACCTTGTCTCTGAAGCCAGCCTAGTTTCTTAGCTTTAAAATAAGTGAAGGAAAAAATATAGCTACTGAACTTTTCATCTTAGTCTCTTGAAAATCCTGGATAGCGATGTAGACATAGTTTGTCAAATATAAGTTGGCATAGGTTAGAGGCATTTTTGCATGTAGTAGAAAGAACAGTGAACTGGAAATCAAGAGACGAGGGCTCTAGATTGGATTAGGATGTTAAACTCTGCTACTAATTGGCATGTTATTACCCTGTCTGGGTTTCAGTTTCCTCCTCTATAAAATGGGAATAATAGTGTGCTACTTACTTCTTCATGTTGTTGGGGAGATCAAATTACATTTCATTCATATATATACATGTACACCTATAAACACGTATATGTACATATGTAGAATTATAATTATATACAGAAAATATATTATACATATATCTATATTATTTATATCCCTATGATATAAACACCTATATATTCATTTATGTATGTTTAAAAGAACTATATATATCTATATGATATGTGTATATATTTTTAAATATAAAATGTACATATAAACAACAATTTATAATGTGTTTATGTATAACATTTCAACGTACACTTACTTACAAATGATATAATAGGAAGATGTGAAATTAATCTTGTAAATTCCTTTAGTCATCATTACAGAGTTCCTGAATACTATCAGTAAATGCCTCCTGACATAGTATAAGATGGTGCCAAAAGGAAGGTTGCCCTCAAATAGTTGCCTAGTAATATCAAAGATAAAATTAAAATATTCCTCCTGCCAACACATGGGATAGAGAGTAGATTCATGATTTTTTTGGCATGGGACATTCCCTCAGAAGCATAAAATCTTTAACCAATATAGCTTGATGACTTTTAGATTTAGAGAAGCACCCTAAATGCTGAGATATTGAGAGATTTTCTCAGTGTTACACAGCCAAGACATGCCAGAGGGATCTTAAATGTCATAGATCTTTCTGGCTCTTAATGTTCTCTCTCTCTCTGTCTCTCTGTCTCTCTGTCTCTCTCTCTCTCTCTCTCTGTCTCTGTCTCTCTCTGTCTCTGTCTCTGTCTCTGTCTCATTCTGTCTCTCTCTGTCTCTCTCCTCTCTTCCTCTCTCTCTCTGTCTCTCTGTCTCTCTCTGTCTCTCTCTTCTCTGTCTCTGTCTCTGTCTCTGTCTCTGTCTCTCTCTCTCTGTCTCTCTGTCTCTCTTTCTCTTTCTCTCTCTCTCTCTCTCACACACACACACAACGTCCCAAGACTCTTAGGGCACTTTTAAGCTCTTAGAGCCAAAAGCAATTAAAACTTAAAATTATGCTAAGACTTTTGAGGATACCTGATGGGTATGTGCTTCTTGGGACACTTCTAAACATTTCATTCCTTTTGGACTTGACATTTAAAATTTGATATGGATATAAAGGGTTTTTTTGGTAATTTTTTTTAGAGGCTGACTAAAAAGAACTAAAGAAAATTTTGTTTAGAAGTTGTTTAGTCCCTTGTTTTGAATCCTCTCTGCCAAGAACAGTTTGTGAGTATTTGGTTCCTAGATGAGCCTCAGGGATGGGCTGGTTATGGTTTGGGTGTAGATCCAAAACAATATATCTGCTAGTCAACAACTTTTATGGCATTCCTGTTGGATCCTAGGCCACATCCCTAGAAGCTGTGTCACATAGAAGTACAAGATAAGGTTTTGCCATAAAAGGTCTTATAAGGTTAGTTGGGGAGACATTTGTATACAGGAACCAATAGAGAACAATAAGAGGAGGTATCTCAAGTCAATTTAACAAATGTTTTTCAAGTACCTACTGTGTTTGAGGGTGAAGGTACTTAGAGACGCTTCAAAGATGAATGCCAGTTTGGCTCACAGCATGAGATTTAGAGCTGCTGTTAAGTCCATCCCCTTCATTCTACTGATTAGATGAACCAAGGGTAAGCGAGAGAAAATGCTTTGCCCCATAAAGCAAAGGTATGAAGGAGCAAATATGAGATTTGAACTCATATCTTCTGGCTCCAATTTAAGTGTTCTTTTCCCTGTATAACATTAGTAATATCAGTTTCCTATTGTGCAAAATGAGAGAGTTGGGGACTAAATAGGGGATCTATAATTAATTCTAAGATATGTTCCTTGACAGCTCCCTTAAGTCTGTTATGGTAGATACAAACATGTAGCACAGGACAGAATACATTAGATTTTAAAAGAGAAGCACACCATTCAATACAATTTCATAGGACAAAAAGCTCACTTTTGGCTGCAACAATAAGAGCAGGGTGCATAAAGAAGATGCCATGCAAGTTGGTGCTTGAAAGTATATTAACATTTAGATAAAGATGGCCAGAAAGGTATTTACTTGGATGGAACAGTGTAAGCAAAGACTCCAAATAATACATTATAGGATTCTTTTAGGGGACAGTGTGTAGCTTGCTTTTCCTGAGGCACAATATGTGTGAGGAAGAAATGTCAGGGTATTTAAATTTGTATTAGAGTGTGGAAAGTCTTGAATGTCAAGATAAGAAATGTATACTCCCATCAGGTGATCAAAAGGATGATGCTATGGGAGGTGAGTGAGGATCCGATTGTTTAGTAAATGAAGGGCTCATGGATGAAGTTAAATTTATCTTGAACTTGTAGGATGAATGTATTCTTAGAGAAAGGGCAGTCCAAGGAAGGGGAACAAAAGACCTAGTTGGTCATTGGCCTTACCTAGACACTTGGACTGAAGGATAAAAATAAAATTTGGTGGCTGAATTTGGGGGGGACTAGAATCATGGGATGGGGAAAAAGGTTGAGTCAAGGCTGTTCAGAAAGTTAGCTTTGTCAAAAGCTTCATTCACGTTCTTACTTATAGGCAACCCCTGGTGATCCCAAGTCATTAATCGAACTGGAGGGCCGTCCTGACCCCATCTCCCTCCCTTTGAAGTGTGCTGTCCTCTGTAGCATGAGGAAATAATTTGCTGCCTGATTCAATGAGCCATCAGTAGAGCCAGCAGACCTAATGACATGTGAGAATATTAACCTCCTACCACGAAAAGCTGTGAATCTTGAGCGGCAGTCTATAATTCACCCTAGACTCCTGAGCCATACCTCTTTGGCTTCCTCTCTCACTCACTTTCTGAGAGGGAGAGACTGAGGGGGAGGAGACAGACAGACAGACAGACAGACATAGACAGAGACAGAGAGAGACAGAAAAGAGAGACAGAGACAGAGAAAGAGACAGACAGAGAGAGAGAGAGAGAGAGAGAGAGAGAGAGAGAGAGAGAGAGAGAGAGAGAAAGAGAGAGACTTGCTCATAAAACTACTTTCTCCAATAACTCCAGCTTTCCTGAGCTGTTTAGTAATGAGTTGAACCCAAGGCATGAAAAATGGAAGGGGGAAGGAAATCTCCATCTTTCATATGGTCATTTCTGTTGAAATAGAGGATAGACTCTGTGAACCACACCAAGAAGTTGAATATTTGAATACTCGGACAACCAGAGCTCCTTTGTAGTTCCATATTTATGGAGGATAAAGAGGAATTTGGAATTGTGATAACATCATAGCATCTTAAAGTCGCAGCAAGCTAGAGTTGGAAAGGTCTTTAGAGACCGCTTGTGCCATCCCTTTCATTATAGAGGTAAATGGGGCCAAGAATGATCTTGTCCATGGTCACTTAGCTTACTTTTCTTATAGGATTAGATTTAGGCCTCTTCCCCTTCTTCTTTTTGTAAAATAGCAGAACAATCATATGAGAAGAAGTTACACAGAGGATATTTTGTTGACTCAATTGGACTTAAATGACATACTCTAGATGGTGTTGAGATCACAGTTAGCAAGTGGGTTTAGGTGATCAGGAAACCAGGAAGAGAAGAAAAATGTGGAGACTTATCTAGCATGGAAGGTCTGGAGGAGGAAGGATCTCTTGTATTATCCTTACTTGGGGAACTGAAAGGAAACTGTATTGACAGCCTTCATTGGATTATTTTTCATCAGTATGGGGAGAGTATAACTGTTCATAAAATTTATCAGTAATATCAATACTATTTTCCCTTTTTGACCCTAACTTTGGGGGACACAAGCATTACCCAGAGGCAAACCAGTGCTTGGCCTCTTCTAATTTGGGTACATTGCTCAACCATGAAAGATCACCAAGCCTGGAGCTGTTCATTAGCCAGCCATCTTGACCTCTCCAAGGTGCTAGCCTCTCCTCTATCCCACCTTCATTCTTTTTAATATTAAGTTTATTAAAACTATTCACATTGAACTTTCTTCTGGCCAGGGCTTTGCAAGGCCCATTCATTATGACTCCTTATCTTGGCAGGCAATCTGAATGGTAAGTCTGCTGGGCCATTATGCACATATGAAGCCCATCACTTTTCCACCAATGGCTAATTCATCAAACATTTATCTTTTGCCCTCTGAGCAGCATGTCAATTTGCTTGTCACTCCCTAGCTTGGGTTGTTGTGAAAGATGAAAAGGAAGGAAAAAAATAATAAATGCCCCATGTCTCCATTCCCTCCTCCTTCTCCATCCCGTTGTCAAAATCATTAGCTTTCCTTATGCTGGCCTGTGCTCTTTCTTTTCTTGATAAAAGTGGGGGTTGGGAGCTATAGTCCCATCTGAGTTTTAGTCAAATGACAGAATGATTTGGGATCTGGTTAAAATTTGATTCGGTCCAGCAATGCCTTCTGATGAAATATTTTCACATTCTTCCTAGATCCTAGAATGTTAGAGCTTAAAGGGGCCATAGAAATCACTCCTACAAGCCCCTCATTTTACAGATGAAGAAAGAGGGGACCCAAGAGGAGAAACATTTTCCCCAGCATAGATAGTTAATGGCATCTGTAGGACCAAAACTCAGTTCTCTTATCTCTTTGCCAACACAGTTCAGTTTCTTAGCACTGGTAAACAATGCAAACTAATTTTTTTTTGTTTTCTTATTTTTGCTTCATAGAATTTAATTACTTGTAAATGAAAGATGAAGGATTTTATAAAAAGGAATCAATTAGACTAGCATTGGGCTACACAATGTTTTCAGTTCAAAAAAGGTGGGATTCAGACAGGACAGTGTGTTATGAAATAGAGAGAGCAGAAATAAACAAAATTGTGGATCTTGAAGTTTGGATAGCAAAAATTCAGGCTTGGTTTGGAGAGAAGAAAATGATCCAAGATCATCCTTGGCACAGGCTTCATCTCTTAAAGTCTTTTACTGTGAGAGATGTAAAGCTACCTTGTAGTGTGAGGCACAGAGTATGTTTTCGTCTTCTTCGGTTGACTGATATCTTGAGGAATCAGTGGCTGGCACTGGCACTGTCTGTTGGGTTTCCTGGCCCCAGATTCCATTCCCAGGTGGTTCCTAGTCTCTCCTCCAAGGGCCAGCCCTGGGGCAAGGACTTGATCGACTCACCTCTAGATTGACAGAGACATGAAGCTTGGCCACATAAATAGCTCCTCTTGTAGGGCTGTGTTGAATAAGTGCTGTCTGTTAAATTTTTCAAAAATCTCCTTTGTGTTGAGGGATGAACGGTCACTCCAGATGAGAGCCTGTTTTCTTTCTTTTTTACAATGTAATTAATTTATTAATTTTGGAATATTTTCCCATAGTTACATGATTCATATTCTTTCCCTCCCCTCACTACTCCACCCCGTAGCCAATAAGAAATTCAACTAGGTTTTACATGTATCATTGATCAAGACCTATTTCCATATTATTAATATTTGCAATAGAGTGATCATTTAGAGTCTACATCCTCAATCATATCCTCATCAAACTAGCACATGTTTTTCTTCTGTGTATCTACTCCCAAAGTTCTTTCTCTGGATGCGGATAGTGTTCTTTCTCATAAGTCCCTCATAATTGACCTGGATCATTGCATTGCTGGTAGAAGAGAAGTCCATTCCATTCAATTGTGTCACAGTGTATCAATCTCTGTGTACAATGTTTTCCTGGTTCTGCTCCTTTCGCTCTGCATCACTTCCTGGAGGTCGGTCCAGTTCACATGGAATCCCTCCAGTTCATTATTCCTTTGAGCACAATCATTCCATCACCAGCATATACCACAATTTGTTCAGCCCAATCAGAGGGCAGCGCCTCATTTTCCAATTTTTTTTTGCCGCCACAAAGAGCATAGTTATGATTATTCTTATACAAATCGTTTTCCTTATTATCTCTTTGGGGTAGAAACCCAACAATGGTATGACTGGATCAAAGGATAGGCATTCTTTTAAAGCCCTTTGGGCATAATTCCATATTGCCTTCCAGAATGGTTGGATCAATTTACAGTTCCACCACCAATGCATTAATGTCCCAATTTTGCCACATCCTCTCCAACATTTATTACTTTCCTTTGCTGTCATATTAGCCCATGTATTAGGTGTGAGGGGCTACCTCAGAGTTGTTTTACATTTCTCTAATTATAAGATATTTAGAACACTTTTTCATGTGTTTATTAATAGTTTTGATTTCTTTATCTGAAATCTGCCTATTCATGTCCCTTGCTCATTTATCAATTTAGGAATGCCTTGATTTTTTTTTGTACAATTGATTTACTTCCTTATATATTTGAGAAATTAGATCTTTGTCAGAGGATTTTGTTATAAAGATTTTTCCCCAATTTGTTGATTCCCTTCTAATTTTGACTTCATTGGTTTTGTTTGTACACAACATTTTTAATTTAATGTAATCAAAATTATTCATTTTACATTTTGTAATATTCTCTATTTCTTGCCTGGCCATAAATTCTTGCCTTTTGTGTAGATCCAACACTTATACTATTCTATGTTCACCTAATTTACTTATAATTTCCTTTTTTATATTTAAGTCATTTGCCCATTCTAAATTTATCTTGGCATAGGGTGTGAGATACTGATCTAGATCCAATCTAGATCCATCTCCCATACTGTTTTCCAATTTTCCCAGCAGTTTTTTTAGAGTGGTCTCTTGTCCCCAGAGCTACAATTTTTGGGTTTATCAAACACTTGCTTGCTGAGGACATTTACCCCAAGTCTATTCCATTGCCTCTTAGACAGTACCATATTGTTTTCATGACCATTGCTTAAGAGTACAGTTTAAGATCTGGTACTGCTAGGTCCCCATCTTTCACATTTTTTTCATCATTTCCCTTGATATTCTTGATCTTTTGTTCTTCCAAATGAATTTTGTTATAATTTTTTCTAATTCAATAAAAAAGATTTTTGGTAGTTTGACAGGCATGGCACTGAATAAGTAAATTAATTTGGTTAGGATTGTCATTTCTATTATGTTAGCTCATCCTACCCATGAGCAATTTTTTTCCAGTTATTTAGATATAGTTTTAATTGTGTGAAAAGTGTTTTGTAGTTGTGCTTATATAATTCCTGTGTTTGTCTTGGCAAATGGATTCCTAAATATTTAATATTGTCTAGAGTGATTTTAAGTGGAGTTTCTCTTTCTAATTTCTGCTGCTGAATTTTGTTGGAAATATATAGACATGTTGATACTTTATGTGGGTTTATCTTGTGCCCTGCAACTTTGCTAAGGTTGTTAATTATTTCCATTAGCCTTTTAGTTGATTTTCTAGAATTCTTTATGTAGACTATCATATCATCTGCAAAGAGTGATAGTTTAGTTTCCTCATTGCTTTCTTTAATCCCTTCAATTTCTTTTTCTTCTCTAATTGTTACTGCTAGCATTTCTAGTACAATATTACATAATAGAGGTGATAATGGGCATCATTGCTTCACTCCTTATCTTATTGGGAAGGCTTCTAACTTGTCCCCATTGCAGATGATAGTTACTGATGGTGTTAAATATATACTGTCTATTATTTTGGAGAATGACAATTGTATTCCTCTACTTTCTAATGTTTTCAATAGGAATTGATGTTATATTTTGTCAAAGGTTTGTTCTACATTTATTGATAACTTGGATTTCTGTTCTTTTGATTATTGAAAAGGTCAATTATGTGTATGGTTTTCCTAATGTAAACCACCTTGCATTCCTGGTATAAATCCCGCCTGGTCATAATGAATAATCCTTGTGATAACTTGCTGTAGTCTTTTTGCTATTTATTTTATTTAAGATTTTTGCATATATGTTCATTAAGAAGATTGGTCTGTAGTTTTCTTTCTCTGTTTTTGGTCTGTCTGGCTTTGGAATCATACAATATTTGTGTCATAAAAATAATTTGGTAAGACTCCTTTTCTAATTCTGTCAAATAATTTTTATTGTATTGGGATTAGCTGTTCTTTAACTGTTTGATAGAATTCACTTGTGAATCCATCTTTCCTTGGGGATTTTTTCTTAGGAAGTTCCTTGATGGCTTGTTCAATTACTTCTTCTGAGAAGGGGTTATTTAAGTATTCTATTTCCTCTTTTATTAATCTAAGCAGTTTTTATTTTTTTGTAAATATTCACCCATTTCCCCAAGATTGTCATATTTATTGCCATATAATTGGACAAAATAGTTCTTAATAATTACCTTACTTTCCTCTTTATTTGTGAATGTTGAGATTACCCTTTTCATCTTTGATACTATTAATTTAATTCTCTTCTTTCTTTTCTTAATTAGATTAACCTGTACTTTATATATTTTATTTGTTTTTTCAATGTACCAGCTCCTAGTCTTATTTATTAGTTTAATAGTTCTCTCACTTCTAATTTGATTAAATTCTCTTTTAATTCTTAGGATTTTCAATTTAGTTCTTACTAGGGATTTTAAATTTGTCCTTTTTCTAATTTTTTAAGTTGCAACCCCAATTCATTGATCTCTTCCCTCTCAGTTTTGTTGCTATAGGCACTCAGAGATATAAATTTCCCCCTGAGTTCTGCTTTGGTTGTATCCCATAGGTTTTGATATGTTGTCTCCTCATTGTCATTCTCTTTAATGAAGTCTATACTTGTTTCTATGTTTTCTATTTTGACCCACTAGTTTTGAAGAATTTGATTATTTGGCTTCCAATTATTTTTAAATTTGCCTTTCCATGGACCCTTGTTAATTATAATTTTTATTGCATCATGATATGAAAAATTGCATTTATTATTTCTGCTTTTCTGCATTTGTTTGTGATATTTCTATGCCCTGGTCGATCTTTCTATATGTATCATATACTGTTGAGAAGAACATATATTCCTTTTTATCCCTGTTCAGTTTTCTCCAGATATATATTAACTCTAAGTTTCAAGCATTTCATTCACTTCTTTTACTTCTTTCTTATTTATTTTTCATTTCCATTTATCTAGTTCTGAAAGGGGAAGGGTGAGATTCCACACTAGAATGGCCTTACTATTGTGATATTGAAATCACTTTAAAAGGCTGATATATATTAATTTAAGGTCGCCGAGGAATTCACTTATGTAATTCCTAAATGAAAGACTCAAGTCAGCTGCCAAATTTTTATGGTGTTTTAATTATAACAGGAGGAAGAAAGTATTAGAGGGAGAGGGAAAGAGAGAGAAGGAAAAGGGGAAAGAAGGAAAGAAGTTCAACTCAGAACCACTCTGGCTCAGGCTGAGCCAAAGTGAGCGTTAAGGCCTTGGATAGACAAGGCAGGGAAAGGGATTGGTCCTTATCACTCATGTGATCAATCTGAAGGAAAGCAATCTGCGGGGCTCCTCCAACCTCAAGCACCAGCCTCGAACTGAACTCTAGCCTTCCTCACAGGAAGTCCAGAGAACTCCTGAGGCTGTTCTCTACCTCACTTCCTGCATCTCATATGTGCCAATGGTGTCTCTAGCTTGACCTAGGACCGCCCAGAGGTCTGTCCTTTTTTTTTTTTTTGCACGTGTCTGTTGAAGGCCATATTCTCAAATAATTAAATCTTGAGTTTGCTACAGCCCTTCCTAATCTTGTTACACTGAGTAGGGTGGAGAATGTAGTTTCCAAGACCTGATTCAGTTATTCCAAGTATCTCTATTGTTATTGGTCAGGAAATAGCTAAATCCAATCTTCTAAAGAATGGTCTGAATAGGGTGGAGTAGTTTTGAAATTCACACTCTCTATTTCCTCCTTGAGCTCCTTTAATTTTTCCTTTAGAAATCTTGATGCTATACCATTTGGTGAATAAATGTTTAGTCATGATATTACTTCATTGTTTATAGTACCCTTTCACAAAATGTAATTTCCTTCCTTATCCCTTTTAATCAGAGATCAATTTCTACTTTAGCTTTTTCTGGTATCATGATTGCTACTCTTGCTTTTTTTTTTTACTTTAGATGACCCATAATAAATTCTGCTTCAGCCTTTTACCTTGAATATCTGTGTGTGTCATTCTGCCTCAGAAATGTTTCTTGTAGACAACATATAGTTGTATTCTGATTTTTAATCCACTCTGCTATCCACTGCCATTTTATAGGTGAATTTATCCCATTCACATTAAGCATTATGATTACTAACTGTGAATTGCCCTCCATCATATTAGCCCCTTTAAATCTTGCTCTATTCCCTTTCACTCTATTCCTCCTCACTAGTATTTTGCTTTTTGTCCCCCTGACCCACTTCCCCCTCCCTCCAATTACCTCCCAATTTCCTCGTCTTAATCTCCTTCTACTTCTCTGTAGGGTAAGATAGAATTCTATACCCACCAAGAATACTTGTTTTACCCTCTCTGAGCCAGCATGTAGATGTTTCCATGTGGAATGCCTTTCTTCCCGGTTGTCTTTTACCACATTCTTCAATTCCAATACTGCTTTATGTATTTTAATTTATCTTCCCATTTAGATTATAAACTCACTGAGGTTTTTATTTTTCCTGCAGGCCAGGCCCTGTAGTTAGCACCAAAGAAATATCACCTGTTGATTAGTATAAGAATTGGCACAATTGGAATGTGCATAAATTATCTCCCATATCTGGAATGTACTCTCTCCCCATCTGTTTTCTAGAATCTTTGGATCAAAGCTTAGCCCAGGTGCTCACCCCAATGGGAAATGTCTCCCTCACCTTATCTCTTAAAATTATCTTGAATCTACTCATTTGCATGCATCTTTTATCTTTCAGTAGATTTTTAGTTCTTTGAGGGTAAGGGATTTTTTCTTTCTTTCTGGCTTTATATCTTATAGCATCTAACATAATGCTTTGTACATAGATGTTTGATATATATGTGTTAAATTCCATGAAAATGGTGACAGTAAGCAGAAACTTAGTATATTCCCTTTGGGGAAAGGGTGATGAATAACTTCTCAAATAGAATGAAACTTCCTTTAGGGCAAGGACCATATTTCCTACTTACTTTGCCTATTTTGATAAACACATAAGAAACACACATGAAAAACTTCTAGGCAGATCAATTCATGTTGGTAAATCCCGCCTCCCACCCCCAACAACATTCAGACACAGAAAGAGTCAGAGTCCATGTTAACCACATGCTGATCTCTTTATACCTGAACTATATTGACTGAGCCAGGGAAGTACCTTGGGAGAGCACATAAACAAATAGAAAACACAGCTTCACCTTTTGATGATGTCATTCCCCTGCTCTTGAAATTCTGGTGGTTTCCCATTACTGCTCAGATCAAATACAAATAGTTCTGTTTGGCATTTGAAGCCCTTCACAGTCTGGCTCCATTTTACTTTTCCAGACTTATTATATAGTGCTGCCCTTTTCCACATTCTATGCTCCAACCAAACTGGCTTTCTTGCTCTCTCTTCTATATAGCTTTGGATTTCTTACCTCCATGTTTTTTCACAGGCTGATCCTCTTGCTTGAAATGAATTCCTTCCTCATCTCTGCCTTTTAGAATCCCCAGCTTCCTTCAAACCTCAGTCCAAACCAGCTCTGACATGAGGTCTTTGCCAGTGTCCTGAGATGCTGGTTCCTCTCACCCCTCAAGCCACCTCGTATTGACTTTGAATATACTTATGTCTTTACCTGTTATTTCCTCTGATTGTCTTAAGCTTTTTAGGTAGGGACTGTATCATGTCTGTCTTTGTATCCAAGAAGCTACCCTAGTGCATGGCACGGAGTTGATACTTAATACATGTTGTCAATAGATTACTTGATTGAATATTTTGAGGGGAAAGAGAAGGGTCAGGGATTAAGTATTTAATGAGTGGCTGGTATATGCAGGGAATTGTAGCAAGTGCTTTACTTCTCATTTGAAGGTACTATTGCGACGCTGGGGCTGATCTTCTGTTGACTCTTACTCGTACAGTATGTATGGCTGGCGATTCTTCTTTATGTCACTTATTGATCACAATTCAGTTCAATAAACAAAGGCTAGTCATTGTTGGGAAATTCTGAAGCTTACTTTGACCACCATATGAATTTCCATCGCCCTTTGTATCACTTCAGGTTGGATCCTTCTAAAATTGTGGTAATAATATGATTTGTAGACATAAAGTGTCATCATGACATTTTAGCATCTTGGGAAACATTTTAGCATCTTGGGAAACATAGAATTTCCAAAATGTCATCTAGTCTGACCTCTTGTTATATAGTTCAGCTTAGCTCTTTATCCAAGTAAAAGATTTACTTGAGATATATGTGGATCACAATTAAGAAATTGAGGGGGGCAGCAAGGCAGCCCAGTGTATAGAGAGCCAGGCCTGGAGATGGGAGGTCCTGGTTTCAAATATGGCCTCAGAGACTTCCTAGCCCTGTGACTTGGGCAAGTCACTTAACCCCCATTGTATCGCTCTTACTGCTCTTTTGCCTTAGAATATTGATTCTAAGATAGAAAGTAAGGGTTAAAAAAATTTTAAACAGTGATACAAGGTCAGCAAGGAATATTTCAGGCCATGAATCTGATTAAGGTTCTGTTATTTACTAGCTATGTGATCTTCAGACTACTTAGGCTCTATTGGCCTCAGTTTCTTCATCCATAAAAATCAGATGGTTGTCTCAAAGACATTTCCTTTGAGATCCAAGATTTTGTTATTCTACGATCCTGGTGATGATTTAGTTTATAATACTGGATAGAGGACTGTCCATAGAGTTGACCTCTTAGTGTTTCTTGGATGTCACCTCAGTGGAGAGAATTCCTCACATTAATGAAAGTGTAAGTCTGGACCAGGAGGAAAAAAAATGGTATACATTCAGATGTGATATTCAGTTTGTATAGGCTAAAAGATTCTTTTAATAATCTAGGATTCCCATTTTACATAGACAAGTTCAATTTGGAATATATTTTTAGAATACATTAAATAAGCCTTTGTTACAGTGGGGTCCCAAGGCAATATGATCATGATAAGGAAATTGTTTGATTTGAGGCAGCAGAAATTCTCAGCCAAAGATCCCTTTTTAAAAAAAAAAAAGTTTAAATTGTTTATTTTTTATCTTGAGAAAATGTTATTTAATTAATTAGTTTAGAATATTTTTCCATGGTTACAAGATACATGTTTTTCCCTCCCCTCCCCCAACCCCACTCCGATAGCCAATGTGTAATTCCTCTGGGTTTTAAATATGTCATTGTCAAGACCTATTTCCGTATTATTGATATTTGCACTAGGGTGATCTCTTAGAGTCTATATTCCCAATCATGTCCCCATTGAACCATGTGATCAAGCAGTTGTTTTTCTTCTGTGTTTCCACTCCCACAGTTCTTCCTCTGGATGTGGATAGCATCTTTCTCATAAGCCCTTCAGAATTGTCCTGGATCATTGCATTGCTTCTAGTAGAGAAGTCCATTACATTCAATTGTACTGCAGTGTATCCATCCCTCACAGTTCCCTTTGAAGATTAATAGTGAGGAAATCCTCATATGGAGTACAGGTGGAATAAATATGAGGACAGAGCATATCTCTATTAGAACATGTGGTGGTGGGCATTTCCAGATTTGCAAATATTCAAATTTCTCATCAGAGCCATTTCATCATTACCTTCTATCTGAAATGCATTTTGCTAGAGAGGTATAGTGACAGCAACAAGGAGATATTGGGTGCCTGCCTTTAGAGAATGTAGGCTCTTACAGGGTAAAAAGGCAAAATAGCTTTAGAGAAAAATTTAGGAAATTAAGGAAGCACCTTACCATTGACTTAAATGGGCTGATTCCCTTGTTGACTAAATGTGTGACCTTGAGAAAATCAGTTTATTTCTCTATATCTTAGATTCCTCATTCCTACTTTGAATCTATTGGACCTGATGGTCTGTGAGACACCAATCTCTGCCTTTAGGGGTTAGTTTCTCAGGATCGTAAGGCCTTAGTTAAAAAAAGCTAGAAAGAATCTAAAAAATCATAGAGCCTAACCCCTAATCTTACAGATGAGGAAGCTGAGGCCCAGGGAGGGGGAATGCCTTGCCTTCAAATAAAACAACTAGCAAATGGAAGAGCTGGGATTTGAACCCAGGTCCTATGACTTCAAATCTGCTACTCGTTTTGTATACTCCTAATAAATAGCATCAAGACTAACTGGTCAACAAAAAAATAACCTATTAGGCAAGGATTCATTTAATAATATGTATTGAATGCCTATGTGTCAGTACTAGAGGGAAAAAAAAGAATATTCACAGAGCTTGCTCAAGAGTTTACCACTAGTAGTTCCCCAGTGGTTAGAAGACTCCAAGTTTGGGTCTTGTTTTATGGGTCTTAGTCCTTGGTCTTGGCCAAATGGTTTCCTTTTTCTGACCTACAGGCATTTTATCTGTGGAATGGAAAGAATAATAACTTCCCCAGCTGTTTGTTAGCCTGGTTGCAGTGGAATGAGCACAGGACAGAAGCAAAGAAGATGGTAGCCACAATCCCAGGACTCCTCTTTGCTTTCTTGGGGTAGCTAGGTAGCATAAGAACATTGGACCTGGAATCAGAAAGACTGGAATTCAAATCTGTCCTCAGATACTATCTGTGTAAACCTAGGCAAGTCACTTAAGTGCTGTCTGCCTCAGTTTCCACAGCTGTAAAATGAAAATAATAATAGCACCTACCTCCCAGAGTTGTTGGGAAGAAAAATGAGATAATAATTGTAAAGTGCTTAGGACAGTGTCTGGAAAATAGTAAGGCTATATAAATGTTAGTTATCATTATCATTACCTATAAGACTTTGGGCAAGCTATTTTAGTCAGTCAACTTGCATTTATTAAGCCTTTAATTTCAGGCATGGTACTAAGCATAAAAGAAGAGACAAAGAAAACTGGGGGAAACATTGCCCCTGCCCTCAAGGATCCTACATTCTAATGGGAGAGATGTGGAAATAACTACGTACCTTATGGATATATATGGATATATAGTAGATGGAAGGTGATCTCAGAGGGAAGGTGGACTATGGGGGCCAGGAAACACCTGAAAAGTTGGGGTTTAACCTAGGTCTTGAAGGAAGCCAGGGAATGCTAAGAGGGCAAGGTGAGGAGGAATGCATTCTGGCCATGGGGAATAGAAAGCATAAAGTCTCTCCTGCTCTGGTTCAGTTTCACATGCAAATATATAAGTGGAAATTTTATATCCTTTGGACTCCATCTCCCAGAATTCTTCCCTCCTCCCAAAATTCCTTTTCCCTTTCTGTTTACATGCATCTTTTATGTTTGTATGTAAATTTTTGTGGCTCCTCCCTCCTGCTCTTTCTCTTTTTCACCTGTGAGGCTGGTGAGTTCTCTCTGTTTCTCTAGCCTTTTACTTTCCTTTTGCTTCAAGTTAAATGTTAATAAATATTATTAAATATAATACTTGGAGTATTTAATATTTTTTAATTTAAAAAAAAAAATTAAAGAATTTTAAAAATCTACATTAGGAACAACAAATAGGTGGATTCTAGATAGTACAGAGGAGAAAGGCTTATAAGAAGCCTGGAACCATAGAGAAGGACTTTAAATGACAAATGGAGGACTTTACTTGACCCTCAAGGTAATGGGAGCCAATGGCCTCTGTTGAGTAGAGGACTGACCCTGTGCCTTCAGAAGATTGCTCTGGCAGATGAGTAGAAGAAAGGGGGGGATGGGGACAGAACAGAAGCAAGGACTCCCCCCTTCCCTGGCATTCAGAGACCAAGTGAGCTGATGAGAGCCTGTCCCAGGGGCGTAGCTGTGTGAAGGCTGAAAAGGGAACACATAAAAGGTTGATCAGGGAGGTAGATAGGACAAAATTTGAACAACAGATTGAAAATCCAGGTTGAAGGCGAATGAGGACTTGATGATGACTTGATGATCACCAGGGTGGGCCAGTTCGGAAGATGGGGGGTTGGGTTGAATTTGAGGATATTTGCAATATCTAAAAAAGAAGTTTGGCGCTCAGAAGACAGCTTACGTCTGTATCTTACAGGGTGCCCCAAAACTTTTAATGTAGCTTAAAGCGTTAATAGTTTTAATTTATTTTGAATAATCCATCAATACAGGGGAGATTCAAGGTCCTATGATCAGGATGGGGAGCAGTGTTTTATATAGTTATACTTTGCATGATTTTATGCTTTAATAGCTTAATACTGCCCTAAGATTTTTGGGACACACATTTCCATGGAAATGACCATTGAACCCAATGAGGTCACTGAGTGAAATCTGGAAAAGACCCAGGAAACAGTCTTGAGATACATACATATGAAGATCCAGGGGAGACTGAAAAAGAGGGGTCAGATAGTTGGGAAGATACCTGGGAGAGAAAGGCAACCCCAAAACCTAGAGAGCAAAGAATATCAGAAGGAGGTGATCAGCAGTGCTCAGTGCTACAGAACTTAAGAAGGATGAGGACTAGGAAACAAGCTCAATTAGATTTGTTAATTAAAAGATTTCTAGTCACTTTGGAAAGGGCAATTTTAGTTGAGTGGTGTACCTCACTTCCTTCATCTCTAAAATGGGTATGATAATGCTCACACTGCCTGCCTTAATGGGCTATTATGAAAATCATGCACAGGTGTGTGTGTGAATATATATATATATACATATATATTTATATATATATACATACACATGTTTATGTGTGTGTGTATATATATATATAATTTTAAAGTCTGTAAATTATAAAACCCTAAATGAAAATTAATTGTTGTTCTCAATTCCATTATTTTAATGATAATTTGTAAATAATAATAATGATAATAATAACAGAGCAATTTTATGGTACCTATTATATGGTAGGCACTGTGCAATGTGTTTAGCAATCATTCTTGTTTTCTAAAATAATTTATTAATTTATTTTAAAAAAATTGAGATCCAAATTCTTTACCTCCCTCCAATACCTTCTCTTGGTCATTAAAAAGGTTTGTAAAATGATATCAGTTATACACATGAAATCATGCGAAATCTATTTCCATACTAGGCATGTTGCAAAACAAAACAAAACAAGAAAAACAAAGAAAGTGAAAAAATGCTTCAATTTGCACTCAAGAGTTCATCGGTTCTTTCTCTGGAGGTAGATAGTATTTTTTTTTTTAATCATGAATCCTTTAGAATTGTCTTGAATCAACAGTATTTTATCTAATCCTTGCCACAACTCTGGGAGGTAGCTATTCTCATTTTACTGGTGAGGAAAGTGTCTGAGTCTGGATTAGAACTCAAATCTTCCTGACTTAGCCTGTCACACTCTCCCATGTGCCACCTAAAGAAACATAACGTGGTGTTAATCGTTACAGTCTAGTTGGGGAAGTAGAACTAACTTCTGCGAAGCAGTGGGGAAATGATGAAGGGCTGAGCTATGTTGTCCAAGAAGAACTCAAAGAGGAAAAGATCAATGTGGGCTCCTTCCTCTCAGGTTTCTGTAGCCCCAGGGTTTTCTCAAGATTTTTATTTAATTAAAAAATGGAGCTTCTTCTTGTTTTGTTTTACTGTGTGTTTGTTCTTATTCAGCTGCTGTGAACAGAATCATCTCCCTTTAACTTGTTGCTGTGGGTGTCTGTGTACAAATCAGCTACAGGAGAGACCCGAAGCACGTCTCCTTGGCACGTAGCAGCTAGCTGCCCCTTATTCTTGCCTCCTCCCCGACTATGGCAAACAAAACAGAAATGGCACCAATTTTTGTTGGCTGGCTCTGACTAAGAGGTCAAATTCTTCCCAGAAAAGACTTTTTAGGAGATGAATTTGTAGTTTCAGAACCAGGGAACCACGAGGTGGCTGAGTTTGGGCTCTTTCTTTTCCTTTCTTTCCTTTCTTTATTTCTTCTGAGGCATTCTGCCTTGGC
This sequence comes from Monodelphis domestica, assembly GCF_027887165.1. Taxonomy (NCBI): domain Eukaryota; kingdom Metazoa; phylum Chordata; class Mammalia; order Didelphimorphia; family Didelphidae; genus Monodelphis; species Monodelphis domestica. The sequence continues at coordinate 57,517,723 of NC_077227.1, forward strand.
TGATTTGTTTCTCCAAAGCTTGATGTTCCCAGTCAAAGAAGACTCAAGGGGAAGCAGGATGGGTGGGCTGGAAGGAGAGCCATAAGACAAGTCCAGCATTAGTTGCTCATCACCTTCCCTCAAACCCTTGCAAAACATGGTGCCTGCCACTCTTCATTCCCCTAGGTTCTCATGCATGCTTTATTTTTGTGGAATTGAAATTTAGGAGAAGGAGGGCCCAGTCAGCCCAGCTGATGAGTGGAGGGGTTAGAGGTGGGCAAGAAATGGTCATTTCTCTGTACTCCTTGCAATGGAAAATGGTCCCCTGGTGCCTGCTCCATGCCTGGCTTGCCTCATCTCTGCAAGAAAGTCTGTTGTCTGTTTAGTGTCGCTGTTTTTGTAAGCTAATGAGGGCAAAGTGTGAGCCACAGGCAATGATGCTGTGATATTAGCTGTGACAGGGAGCTTGATCATAATTATCTTAACGAGGATAGGGTTAATTACAGTGGAAACTTAAAAGTTCTCTCTGTTTGAATCAGCTGGAGCCGAATGCCTTGTGATGTTTTTGTCATTCTGATGTGACTTTGGAAATCGCAGTGGAAATCTCCTGGCAGCAGTTGGGGCTCCTGTGGGAGCTAAGCTGGAGCCCTGCGACGAGGTAACTGAGATGGTACCTGTGGGTGAGATAATGGGCAGCTTTCATGTCATTAGAGCGAGGAAGAAAGCAAGCTGCAAATGTACTTCAGCTGCCTTTATTATATTTCCAGAGCAGCTCTACCTGCCTGCCACTGGGCTCCTCCATTCCAACCAGCAAATGGGCTGGCTTTGGTTTCCTGAGAGGGGGAGGCTCCCCTACAGGGTACGACCCAGACCACCATGGTGACAAGCTGGAGACCCCATCCCAGCTGCAGATTTAGGTTTCCCTGAACATCGCCGTTAAGCGGCATTTAGAGAGATGCCTTCCTCCCCCATCTTCCTCTTCATGAGTTTCTTTCTCACTCCTGAGACTGAGCAAGAATTAAAAAAAAATCAATCTTCTCTTAAACTAGCCAGTGATTTCTTAAACATCGTCAATGAGTGTATCTGGAGTGCATTTTGACATTAAGAACACTGAGTGACAGCTGAGAGATATTTTGGTGGGAGGAGATGTTCCTTTATCTTCTGGTCCTCAGTGATCTCTCAAGCAATTATACACACATGTGTGTGTGCACTACTCACACGTGTGATATTGAAACACACATGTATCTGCTACATATATGTATGCTACATGCACACGTGTGTATAGATGGTGTAACCTTGAAGTGTTTTCTTTGCTTTCCTTTCGCTGGCTAGCATCCATCTCCATACCCACACATCACAGGAAGGTATATTAACCCCAAAGAGCAAAGCAGACAAGGGGACCTCCAAGGCATCCTTCCCCTTTCCCTCCCAGGACCCACAGGCTTAAATTTGTTAATTGTCTCTCTCTGCTCCATCCAGGCTGCAACAATCTTGTCTTCCCCTCTCGGCCCCCTCCTTCCCCCCTTCCCCTGCCTGCCTCCTCCTGCCTCTCTGCCCCCAGTCCCCAGGCTCAGAATTTAGCTGATTAAATCACTAAGCTCGAACTGCGCTGATGACATGAAAACAACAATTAATAAGCAACCCCCCGTGTAACACGGCTCCCTTTTAACTGAGCAGCTAATAACATTACATGGCAAAAAAGCTCCAAACCAGACAGGTGTAAAGGGATTTGAGTCCCATTTTCCCAACCCCTCTTGGAAAGCTCTCCCCAGTATTGTGCTCCTCCTGCTTGGGCTCTGGGGAAAGAATGGCTGTTACGCCAGGCGACTCCCTCTAGTGTTCCTGGGGCTTTGTCCCTCTCCATGCTATGTCATCTTGTTTTATGCCTCCCCTGCAGCACTTGGGGTCCAGCTTTCATCTCCTCGCCAGTTGCCGATTCTCATGATAAGAGTATTAGATTTGCATAACATAACTCAGGGACAATGTGTGTTTTGCCGCTGACATTGACCAGAGCCCCACTGATGTTTCTGCACAAAGGACTTATTAGCGCCCCATAAGGCTCGGGAGCGCTGACAGGGAGGTGGCCTGAACTCCCCTTGGCCCGCAGAAGCCTAATGCTGAAGAGTGAGAGCCCAGACTATTCCTTATTTAGTAACCACGGATGGAGAGGGCACTGGAGCTGGGTCCACCCGGGAGATCGGTCCCGTCCAGGCGGACCCATTCTGGTGACACCTGGCTGCCCATTTCCCCTTGGTTTGCTGTTAGGAGAACAAGAGAAGAGGGCTGCAGAGATCTGAAACCTTCCTGGCTACATTTCACAAGTTTGGATTTTCCTTTCTCTATTTAGAGGAAGAGTGGGATGAGCGTGTAGTAAAACAAATGGGTTAAGGCTTCCTTCTCTCCATCCTGCCCAAACCCCCAAGAAGCAATTACAAGCTTAGATGATGGGCACCCTAAAAGTCAGTGACATGAGGAGAGAGGCAAGGGATGAGGCAGGCATAGTATCATAGATGGAAAAATGGGAAGAACCTCTGACCTTATCTGGTCTAACTATCACTCTGTTGATGAAGAAAATGAAACCTAAAAGGTCCTATAAGAAATAAAATGGCCCTAGTGATGGGTGGAACCTGTCGTTTGACAAGGGAGGAAAAGTGGGCCGGTTCTGCCATTTTACAGATGGGGAAACTAAAGCCCAGCTATTAAATGGCAGAGTAGGATTTGAATCGAGGTCCTCTGACTCTTTCTACATGAATGGCCATCCATTTGGGGTCCATATTTGCATGGCAACGTGGAAGCAGTAAAGAAAGGCCAGGGATTTTGTGAGTGTTCATTATTACTGGACCGACTTGTTTGAAATCTCAGGTTCTGGATTTTGTTAGTGCTTCCAGTCCAGGATTCTCATCTGTGCTTTGGAAAATCCTCTAAGCTAGAAGGTGCATGTGCATTCCTATTTCCCATATGAAGCTCCTTAGTATAAGCAGCCTCAGAAAACAAATAAATAGTACAGACTGCATCTGCCTTATTCATCACATTTTATAAAACAGCCAGGAGATACAATGATAATCTTCCCTCTGGTCGGCATAGTGCATCAGCTGTCAGGCTGTGCAATCTCAGCATATCTCTAGCAGTCTGGTAGGTGAATGAGCTGTGAATATGGGTCTGGATGTAAGCTCCCTCTATCAGGCAGCCTTCTTTGATTAATATGTGTGTGTGTGTGTGTGTGTGTGTGTGTGTGTGTGTGTGTGTGTGTGTAGGTAGCAGCACCCTTCCTCAAACATTCACCCTCCTCTTTATAGAGATAAAACAGTAAAAATTAAGTTAACTTTCAACTGTATTGTAGTATCGTATTCCCTTTCTGATTTTGTTTCCCAAATTGCTTTAAATCACACAGATCTTTGTTTATTTACAACTTCAAGAGCCACATTTTGGTATTCTGAACTTTTTTTTCTTAAAAAATGGAAAGAGAAAGGGGAGAGAGAGAAAGAGATAGAGGGAGACAGACAGAGGAGAAAGAGAGAGAGAGAAGAGGAGGAAGAGACAGGGAGGAAGAAAAACAGACAGTGGAGAGAGACATGGGGGAAGAGGGGAGAAAGAAAGAGTGAGAGTGAGAGAGTAAGGAGAGAGAGAAAGAGAGAAAAGAGAGAGAAGGAGAGAGAGAGAAGAGGAGGAAGAGACAGGGAGGAAGAAAAACAGACAGTGGAGAGAGACACAGACATGGCAAAGAGGGGAGAAAGAGAGAGTGAGAGAGTGAGGAGAGAGAGAGCTGGAGAGAGAGAAGAGAGAGAGAAGAGGAGGAAGAGACAGAGAGGAAGAAAAACAGACAGTGGAGAGAGACACACACATGGGGGAAGAGAGAAAGAGAGAGAGAGAGAGAGAGAGAGAGAGAGAGAGAGAGAGAGAGAGAGAGAGAGAGAGAGAGAGAGAGAGAGATCTGTTCTTTCTTCATTGAAACCAGGAAAGGCTACTCACTTTAAAGATTTCACCCCTACCTCCACTCCTCAATATCCCCCCACTTCCCATTCCTGCCCCCAATGTCTCAGGCTGGAGGGATTCTGCAGTCCTGCAGAGGCCAGGCCTCTAGAGCAGAGACACCAGGCCAGAGCAAAAGGAGTGATGATTAAAACAAAAACACCCCAGAAGGAGAGGCAGAACGGATTGGGGGTTGGGGGGAGGATGGGATGGCGTGGGGAGTGAGAGGAGGCGAAGGGGAGCCCTCCCTACCATTTCCTATGATTGTGCGGAGGGGAACTGCTCCGCAATGATAGCTGAAGTTGTATTTATTATTGTTAGAGGGGTATGATATTTCTAGGCAGGAATGATGGATGACAACTTAAATTTGTGTCCAGGGAATGAAGGTGAACTGTGACAGAGTTATTTATCTTGGGAATGGAGGTTAGGGTCAGGCGAGGCTGGGTGCCTGAAGGCACAAGACATTGACAAATTTATCCTGCAGGCCGTATCTGAAGGCCTTTGTTTGGGATTCTGGCTACTCACTAAGTGACCCTCATCCTTCATGCTGGCAATGCGTGAAGGATGTGGTGAGGTGCCAGAGGGGGCCCCCCCTGCTCCCCCACTCCCTCTACTAATTCTTGTCATTCACTCGCCTGACAGGCACCAAGCCCAAACTATTCCCAGTCCTGAAAGGGAAGGTTAAAATATTTATTTCGGCTCATAATGGCCTCTCTGATTTAGTGGCGGATCATTTTTCCTGGTGCCTTTGTCACTGCAGGTCACTGGAAGGACTGAGCGCATTCACGGGGCTGGAGGAGCTGATCTTGGACAACAACCTTCTTGGAAACGACCTTGCGTTGCCAGGGTTACCCAGGCTCCATACCTTAACGCTCAACAAGAACCAAATATCCTTTGCACTACTGTCTACCCCTCATCCACCCCACCCCACCCCACCCCCCCAAAAATGCCTTCGAAATGTCAGATGGGTTTTATGTGTCAGCTAAATTAAAGTATGTGAAATACGGGCCACGGGCAGACAAAGCGTTCTGTCTCTTGGCACTCGGGACACTTCAGAGTAATTTATTATAGGTCATTCATAAATGAAATGCACCATTATATCTTCCTGTTGCTCCATTTTAGTGTGGGGGATCTAAGTTATGGCTGTGGAGAAATCTTTTTAATAGATAAAAATAGAGAAAGAAAATAATGTCACACTGCACAGCTTGGAAGGAGAAGCTGGGATGTTTGCTTAGGGATGTGTTGCAGGGCGACCTCTCGTGGCACATGCTGGGTAGTGATGCAGAGCAAACTTTTCCCTCTTTTGGCTCCTGGGGGCTTTGCCAGAATGAGGAAGGGGGGTGGGGAGCAAACTGGAGAAGGGCTGGACAAGGAAGAGGACTCCCGAGGAGAAGGAGCCCTCCTTGGTGGAGCTGTTCCGTCTCCCCGGGGATATCTCTTGGGGAGAGCTTGTTAAAGCCAACTTTGCATGAAACCTCTCCTTCTCTGGTGAAATGAAGGGATTATACCATTTTCTCAGCCAGGGATGTGGACTGGAGACCTCAGAGGCTGAGTTCCCATGAAGAGAGTGACAGGAAGGCTGAAAATCCACTGCTCCCGCGACCCAGCTTATCATTTATACCTGAAGACAAAACAATGTAGTGATTTCAAGATGGCGAAAAAAATGGAATGAAACAAAACAAAACTCAGGGAATATCCCCAGCCATTTCTTCATTTATAAAGATGGACACTGAGGCATGAGAAAGTCCAGTGGTTTGGTCCAAAATCCCAGTTATTTACTAATAGCTCCTCATCTAGTACTTTTTCCTCCTGCTTAAAAAAAAGAAAAAAAAAGCCCAACATATTCATTATTCCTTGTTTTTTACTTCACTGTGTATTTATTTTCTCTGTGTTGAAGTTCATTGACCATCCTGGTACTTTCATGGATGTATGACCTCCTCCACGTGGGTATTCCCTGCCCCATGCAAATTCCAGTCTATTTCCACTTTCTCATCCTATATATCATTTGTCTGTGCTCCACTACAAATGTTCTATGAAGGACATACCCAGTGTTAAGAGGGTCTATTTCTTTTGAAATTTCATAGATACCAAAGCAACATGTTCATCATGCTTTAAGATCCCTCTTAGGATAATAAAGCCTGCGAGATCCTCAGAGTTGATCTAATTCAATTGTTACCTTTTATAAATGAGGAAGAGAACCCAAAATGGGTAAATGACTTTATCCTTTGGCTAAATAGCCAAATATTTGTCCATACCAAATAGATATGATGAAATTTGGACACTGGAACTCTTTTTTTTTTCTGAATCTATTACTCATTCCAGGATGCTCTGTATGCCCTTCTTTGATAAAGATAATGATGTTTCATTTTGCTTGAAAATCATCATTATTGGGGGCAGCTGGGTAGATCAGTGGATTGAGAGCCAGGCCTAGAGACGGGACGTCTTAGGTTCAAATCTGGCCTCAGACACTTCCCAGATGTATAACCCTGGGCAAGTCACTTGACCCCCATTGTCTGGCCCTTACCACCCTTCTGCCTTGGAGCCAATACACAGTATTGATTACAAGATAGAAGGTAAGGGTTTTTAATATAAAATAAAATAAAAATAAAAAATAAAATCATCATAATTTTGTATTCCCAAAATTTATAGCATGTGTTTAATAATTGTTTATTGAATTAAATTGTTGCAACCATGCTTATAATCTCTCATCATTGCCCATAAGGCAACTGGAATTTTGATTGGTCTTAGATTGTGGTGTTCCATAATGTTATTGCAAATAGGTTTTGGGTTGGAGAGCACCATATGACAAGTCAAAGTGTTCCATACCATATCCTACTCTTCTTCTGTTCCAATTTAGGGCCAATTTATTTGTCTGAAATGCCTATATAAGATATATACCAAGGGCTTTCTGTTCAAATGCATGTTATTAATTTGAGGAAATCTCATAATTCATCCACTTGTTTATACTGTGTGAATTGCAAGACTGATTTCTTTTATGAATGTAGGAGGAATTTACTGAAGTCATCTTGCTGAATTCCATTCAGCCTCATCTCACCTGAAACAGGAACATCTCATGATATCCAGGAAGTGGCTTTTCTGTTTGGACTTTGTGTAGCTTATTCTTCATGATGTCAGTCAGAACCAATGAGGAACTTTTTGCTCATCAATTTCCCTGCTTCATGCCTTGTTTGATATTGGAAAATCACAAAATTGTTAAAATAATGCAACTGTGGCTGTAACTCTCAAGGAATCTTTTATGATCCCAAGATCACAGAGGAATACTGATGTAGAGCTAGATGTAAGAGTCCATTTAGTCAAACATTACTAATTTTATAGATGAAGAAACAGGTTTGAGAAATTCAAAGGAAATAACCAATCTCCCATTAATTGTATAAATCAGAGAAATTAGTGTTCCAGAGTTAATTCTTTTTCTTTTGTACTCTGTTGATCTTAATATATGCATGAGAAAACTTTTCAGAATGCCTTTAAGGTTATAATTTGCTCCCCCAAGTCAATTTCTTTTTAAAAATTATTGTAAAAATAAGTATAATAGGACCATATTCTCTATTCTACTTAGTCAACCATGTGACTAGGAAGATATGATCTGGTATAGTTCAAATTTCCCTCCCCTTCTCTCCCCCTCCAATTTCTTTTGTTTATAATTTTTCTCTGCCTTTTTTTTTCCTGAGAACATCCTTATTTTCTTTGATTTCTTTAATTCCTTGACATTTATATCCATTATGACATAATTCCCTCCCTCTTCTTCCCTATAGTTCCTATAGTCATCAAGGATACCCTTCATATATACATGGATGTGTCTCAGAAAGGAGATAAGAGATATAGGAGCTATAAGTCTGGATGCCTGCTCAGTTCGATTTTGGGGGTATAACATTGATTCATATTATTTTTTATGTTTTTGTAAATATTGGAATAACTTGAATCTGGATCCCCAAGAACCTTTAAAATTGTGTGACATTGAGCATCTTTTCTCATGTATACTTGGTAAGACCCAACATTTCTTCTTGAATCTATGTTACTATTGCTCTGAATTACCATTTCCTCTTAGAATGCATTGGGCACTGGGCTATGATAATATGCATATGATGGTCCCACTATCATTAATGATAAGAATAGATTGTCATAATAATGGTGACAGATTTGTTCCAAATCACATCAATTTGTTATATTCCTTCTAGTATGAAATTTATAGGGGAATTTCTTTGCAATTGGTTTTTTAAAAATTGAGTCCATGAATATAAGATAGTGGATGTATGCTCAATCAATAAACATTTATTAAGTGACTACTGCATACTATGATAAGCAGTGGAGGTATATAAAAAGACTCCAGATAGGAACTGTCCTCCAGAAGCTCACAATCTAGTGGATGGATAGAGAGTAGTATAGTACAACAGGTTGTCCTTGGAGCCAGAAATACTTTGCTTTAAGTTTTGCTTCTGACACAAAATGACTGCATGACCATAGGCAAGTCAAATGAGTTCACAGTGTCCAAAGCAACTGTTCAAGTCTGCTAGTTATGGCCAAGCTACTGCTCTGTATTTTTGGAAGGAATTTCTATACTAGGAGTACAATACATCAATAAAATTACAAACCAATGCAAAATATATGCATGCATGTATATGTTAACGTGTATCTTATTTATCATATATTCTGGGGCTAACCCTCCAATTTGCACTTGAAAGGTGGGTCCCCAGGAAACAATTTACCTAAGGTTCATGGTAGTCTTTGAATCCCCACTCCTAAAACTAAACCTGGTGCACTCACTTTTAATAGTTAGCTAGTAGACACAACGAATGAGCTCAATTTCAAAGCTTTTACTGGTAAACAAAGAGCAGCAACAATGCATTTCTCCCATAAACCTGGAGCATGCTCTATATGCATAGTATATACTTGTAGAAAGAGACAGAGAACACCCATGACTAAGACAACTGATGATTCTGGTAGTAAAGGGCCTCAGCGTCCTTTCTCTTTCCATGGTGTCTTCATGGCTGATCCACAGTGGGTACAGTGCCTCTTCTGGGCAGGTCACTAAGATAGATTCTCGAGCCTTTGCCTCTCTGCAATTTAGTTCCCAACTGCTGGAGTTAATTTCCTCTCCCATAGCTGGCTTTTTCCCTCTAATGCCAGGAGTTATGCTCCTTGAGGCTGCCCTTTGCCTCAACTCATTTCCACCAATGCCTTGCTGGGGTATATTGTCTTTTATTTATTGAATAGTTCTGGCTATAAAGTGCTACAACTGATGTGGGGAGAAAGTAAGAGAAACTCTCCCTCTTCACTACGCCCCCCACTTATTTATTTCTAGTAGAGATTTGAGAGAAAAGGCAAAGAGTTATCTCTCAAGAGTTTATCACTTGGTAAGTAGCTCTCTTCTCTTCTGCCATGGATCACACTCATCAGAGTTCTCCTCAGCTGACTAGAGTTGGCAAGCTTTCTTTTCAAAAGTCATGAGAAGAGTGGGCAATAGTTGACCAACTGATGGCAAGCTGCTTTTCTATTCCATCAAGTTAGCTCCAAAATCTTTTCAGTCCTCCAAGAGGAGATAACAAGTAATAAAAGCCCTTATTTATACCTCATTTACCTCAACATCTCTGTGTTTCTATTCTTTGCCCTCTACCTTCTATGACTGGAGGATGGGAAGAATGAATCAATTAATCAGAAACGTTTTACTACAATATGATGTGTATGTTGTATTGAAGGGAGAAGGAAAGAGGGAAGGAGAGGGAGAGAAGAAAATTTCATAATAGAAATAAAGATTAAACAATTTAAAAAGAACACAGAAAATAAAAATGTTCTTAGAAAAAAGATGGAGAAAAATTACAAACAAAAGAAGTTGGAGGGAGAGGAAAAAACAGGGAAGTTTGAACTGAAAAGTTAATTGAGAAGAGAAAAAACAGATTAGAAAAAAGGAGGAAGAAATAGTTATATAAATAAAGAAAAGAAAAATGAATCAGTATTTAAAATAAAGTTTCCATGCTAGGGAAAAGTTTGACAAATGGGAGAGATGGAGGATAGAAGATCTTGTGGGAACAGGATTGCATAAAGTATTTTAAGGAAAATAATTATAGAGACAAAATATTTGCTTAAAAGAGGAAGGAAATAGTTAATATTTTAAAAAACAGTACTTTAGAAAGAAATGGGGTGGGAGTAAAATAGAAACCTAATTCAAATAATTTTAAATGTAAATGGACAGTACAATCCAATAAAACAAAAGAGTAGCAGAATGGATAAAAAAAGCAAAACATTGCAATGTTTTGTTTACAAGAAAAAAATCTGAAACCAAATCAAAACAAGATAGTGGAGAAATATATACTTTAAAAAAAAGCAATACTTTCCATCATGCTCTTAAAAAAACAAAGATAAAGATTTAAAATATTAGTAGAAATATCAAAGAAATTATAATGAACTAATATCAATGTTAAATATATGAACGAAATGACATAACTAAATTTCTGAAGAGGAAAATGACTAAATTACAAAAAAACAAAGGTACACATTAATGGGAGATTTTAATGTTTTTATATCAGTATTAGGTAGATTAAGAGAAAGATAAATAAACAAAAGGGAAAAAATCAAGAGAAATTGGATCTAAAAGATTAATGATTCTTTCTGGATGGGACCACTAAAGAATATACATATAACTCAGCACCATATGTCATTTTTACAACAATAAACCATATATTAAAGCACAGAGAAGTTGCAAATAAATAATGATCTTTTAAAGGTCATTAATAGTTGCTCAGAAATCACATGAATCATTTCTTTTAAGTTGTAGTTTATTTTATCCAGGTCATTTGAAATCAAGGAAAGCTAGTTGCACTTTTTCATTCTTCTTTTTTATCTTGGCTATCAGTGCCCCAATTCCCATTTTTTTTCTTTTTTTTTCCAGTCAAAGACTGTGTGTTTGTCAGAGAAAACAGAAACAAAATAATGGAGTGGCTCCATCCTTTCTGTCATTAGTTATATTCCATACATCCCAAGATGTTTCCCTTTTCCTCAATATAGCTAAAAATCATCTTATTGTTCTTAGTTTTCTTTATCAGTTTGAGTTTTCTGAACTTTAGAATTCCTGACACTTCCCAGAGAGCAATGTCACTTAAAAAATAACATCCTTAACAGTTTTTGCTTCCATCTTCTATACATGTCTTCTTAAAATTCATGTTGTTTTGTGAGTTCTCGATATATCAGTATTGGATTCTGCACAATCTCCCATTTCCCGTCTTATTGAAATTGTTTTTCTTTATATCTTCAGAATTTCTTTGTCAATATTATCCATTTCTCCTGGGCTGACATTCTCTATAGAAAAGTATTGAATGGGATCCTAAGTACCTTTCTGAATCCTTTAAAATCTACTCCCTCAAAATGTAATGTGCATTTTCCTCTCTGGCATGGGGGGAATTATGATACTGGAGTAAAATTTGCAATTTAATTTATTAATGGTCAATAGTCAAGTCAAGTCAACAAGCATTTTTCAAGTGCTTACTATGTGCCAGGTACTGTGCAAAGTGCTAGGAATACGAAGTCCTACTCTGATTGCTATTGGAGCATGGTAGAATGGTTGGATGCTCAAAAGTTTTGTCAGGAAGGACATGTTCAGGTTCTAGCAACTCAAGGCATGGAAATATTATGTCCTACACTAATAAAAGGAGTATTTATACTTGATCTATCATAAATAGCATGTCCTTCATAAGTGGACATATATATATATTAATTTCTAACATTTTCCTCACCTATATCCAAACTGGCATTACTTTCATATGGAAACCTTCCAATAATATTATACAGCATAATTTAGCTAACTTTTAGTCTTTGAAGTTGAAAATGAAAGCTATACTATCATGATTTTGATAATTGTTCTTCTAGGCTAAGGATATGATAGATTTTTCCCCATGTACTAACAGACTCATACAAAATAAGTGCTGAAAAGGGACCTTGGATTTAATTTAATTTCAATGAGTAACATAGGAGCATTTAATCCCATTATGTCACATTTCTAGTTCCTCTATAACAGACAGCATAAATGCCTTCTTCATTATACATGTGATTTAAAAAATATTCTTCTGTGTTCGTTGGAATTCCTCTAGAGTAATATCAGAATTTCCCATAAATCTTGGATTTGTAGTATAGTGAATGCAACCTGCAATAGGAGACTGGAGAATTTTATTTCAGTTGCCATTGTATAGTTTATTTTGTATGATCTTGAGCCAATTACTTATTTTTTCTGGGCCTCACTTTCTATATCTATAAAATGATAATGGAACTTCAGTCTCCTAGGGTGATGGGATTATAGGATGTAATTATAGATGATGAAGTGTAAATGTTAACAATAGATCAACACTCATCAACTTTTATTGATTAAGTCAAATGGAACAATACTATTGAAGGATCAAAAACTGGCCACGCCCTTGCAGGACCTAGAGATAATTCAAGACAGTTCTGGAAGGATCCTGCAGTAAAGGAAGAACCTAGTTCTTGAGAGAGATTCTCTAGAGATGGGGAGAGGCAGAGAGAATTCCCTTCTTTCCCACTGATTATATCATCAAATTCCAGATATACTTGCCCAGAATGAGAAACTCTAATTGTGGGAAAATTAGTTTGAGAGTTCAAGGTACACTTTAAGGAATAAAGGCAATCACTTTAAAAGAGAAGTAGTCATTTGAACCTAGAAACAACTTTGGATAATAGAGCCCCTGGCAGCATAGAAAAGAGCCATTCAAATATCAGGAGAACTAGCCTGGGCAACAGAGAAGTGAACTTTGAAAAGGAAGGGATTCTGAGAATCCACCTGAGGGAGCTGTCCAGGAGATATGTTATGTCCAGGGGAGAGCTTTGAGGAGAAAAAGAGACTAGTAGTAGTAAAGAAGTGAATAGCCTTTACTACAGGTATTTGTTTCTTGCTCCTTTTAACAAAATGAATAGAAATCATGAGTGGTATGGCAGAAGAGTAAAAATGCAGGAACTGGGTTTCAGATCAAGAAAAAAAAAACAAAAACAAAAATACTTAGCATGTTTGTTACTGCTAATAGGATTCCTGATATTTGAACTTCTGTTTAAAATTAGTAAATAGTCCTTCTAGTTCAGTGATCTCATTAGCAACAGTTTCTTTCCTTCCTTCCTTCCTTCCTTCCTTCCTTCCTTCCTTCCTTCCTTCCTTCCTTCCTTCCTTCCTTCCTTCCTTCCTTCCTTCCTTCCTTCCTTCCTTCCTTCCTTCCTTCCTTCCTTCCTTCCTTCCTTCCTTCCTTCCTTCCTTCCTTCCTTCCTTCCTTCCGTCCTTCGTTCCTTCCTTCCTTCGTTCCTTCCTTCCTTCCTTCCTTCCTACAATTTAATTTATTTACACATTCTAAAATATGGAAGAGAGAGAGAGAAGTGCATTTTAGGCTTTGGGAAGTAGCCAGTTCTAGGTACAGAGAGAGGATCGAACACTGAGATTAGAGAACACAAGACCAATGTCTGGAACAGAAACCCTGTATAGGGGAGAGGTGTGAGATACATCTTGAAAGATAGGCTGGAATTAGGTTGCACAGGGCTTTAAATATCAAAATGAGAAATTTTTATTTTATCCTACAGACAGGGAAATGATGTTGTATACTTGTGTTTTAAAAAGATTAGTTTTGCAGGTAGATAGATGGACCAATCAGAGAAGAGAGACTGGAAATCTAGACTTCAGTTGGGAGATTGCTACATTGATTAAAGTGGGAGATGATGAAGGCTTGAGCTAGGTAATGATATGAGCTATGAGTTCAGAGAAGGGGATGAAGGTAGAATGCACACAAATACAAAAATTGTTCCCTGATTAGATGTTGGGGATGAGGGTGAAGGAACGGTCATCCTTCCTGGAGAAGATAAGGCAATTCTGGTACTGTCTTCTATTCTTTTTCATCATCTTGTTTTGATCGTTCTTTTTTCAAATTTTATTTAATTCATTAAGAAAAATTTTTTTCCTTGGTTACAAGATTCATGTTCTTTCCTTCCCCTTCTCCCCCCCCCATAGCCAATGAGCAGTTCCACTGGGTTTTACATGTGTCATTGATCAAAATCCATTTCCATATTATTGATATTTGTACTAAGGTGATCATTTAGAGTGTTTTGACCATTCTTGCTATTGGGGATGCCATCTTATGACAATTTCAATCTTCAGTTGTATTTTGTTTTTCCCATACGTAGGTCCCAGAAATAGGTGAGGTTGAGAAAGGACAAATAGATAGTAAAATATGCATTTATTGTTGTTGAGTTGTTTCAGTTGTGCCCAACTCTTTGTGAGCCATTTAGAGTTTTCTTGGCAAAGATACTAGAGTGCTTTGCCATTTCCTTCTCTAGTTCATTTTGCAGATGAGGAAACTGAGGCAAATAGGATTAAGTGACTTGCCCAAGGTCACACAGCTAGTGTATAAGGCTGCATTTGAACCTAGAGTTTCCTGCCTACAGACTCACACTCTATCTACTGCACCACTTAGCTGTCTCTCCAAATATGCATCCTAACTCTGAAATAATTTGTTCAAAGATGTTAAGAGACTTTCTTTGTTGTTATTCTATGGCAAGGGTTGTCACCAAAGGGCACCTGTAGTGAGTATTGGTGGTAATTGCTCACTTACTCTTTATTTCTTTGCTGTTTTACTATTTTCTCCCTCTCCTTTCTTCATGGCATTATTTTCCTCACAATGTTAGGCACTTAAGTACAACTACCATTTATTAAACACTTAGTATATAGACTAGGTGCTGTGCTGAGCACTTAGGATACAAAGAAAGCTCTTAATAACTAAACATGGCTTGATCTCATGTGCTCTCTGTCTCTCTCTGCCCCTTATCTTCTGTTTTATCTTCTGCCTATGCCCTATACCTGCCAGAGGTACCCATAGACATTTCTTAGCTCCTGTGGAGACCATTGGAACTAAAGAAATAGCAGATCATTGCATACTAATAGCTTATAATAGGGAGGTATTTTATTTGAGGAAAAACGATTTTGGGTGGGGTACGAGGGGTGTTTAAAGTAATGTAGAAGACAGTCCAATCATTGATGTTATTGTGATGAGAGAAAAGAGTCTATGACTTGAGAATGTGAGACAAAAGGAATGAAACAGTGAGACCTTGGAGGTAGGAGTGGGGTATTGTCATGCCTTGGGATAGCATGAGAGGGAAACAGATATGGCAGTGACCACAGGGAAGAATTATGCCCCATAGGGGATGGCCCTCTGAAACAAAGCTCCATTCACCCTGTTCCAGCATCCTGGCATCTCCAAGGTGAATGCATGCACTTCTCTGTTGTATATGTTGGTTGATAATGGTACAGCTAACTCATTATGACTTTCTCTTTCCTGGCTTAAGATCCTTAATTCTTTGACACATCACAGATTTGGAGGGGCTGCTGGACCATTTGGCAGAAGTAACACCTGCCCTAGAGTATCTCAGCTTGTTAGGGAACGTGGCTTGTCCCAATGAGCTGGTTAGCTTGGAAAAGGATGAAGATGACTACAAGAGATACAGGTAATGCTCCGGGCATCCTGAGGTAGAGAATTTGGGAAACAATGTCTTTCCAGAATTCCTATTGACCTGTGGGCTATATTTAAGGGACTTGGAAAATTCATGTTGATTTCATGAATTGATATTAAATTGTTAATATCCTCAGTGGATTAAAGGGTTGCCAAAGACAAAAACCAATGGCTCTACTTCCTAAAATCAAATTAAACTAAGAAAGATAAGAATACATTGGCATTTCCTGATAATAGCCATTTTTGTATAAACTTGTGGTGTAGTAGAATGTTCAATTCAGACATCAGGAAGAAAAGGGTTCAGATCCCACCAATGATCCTCACTAGCATTGTGAAATCAAACAAGTAACTTAATCTCCTTCAGCTTCAAGAAGCTCTTTTGGACTTACTTACAATGTCAAAGATGCGTGAACCTGCATTGGCAACAGTTCCCTTACTCCCATAATAGAACTTTGCTTAGTTCCATCCACTAGCTCTTTTAAAATCATTTTCTATGCTTCTGATGGGGGTGGGGGGAATGGTTTTAGGTGAGCTTCACTGGATTCCAATAGCAATTCTGGTCTATAACACAGAATTGAGCATTTAATTATATGTGCCTTATATTGCTCTCGGATTGCCTCATCCGTATTTGTCACAAAATCTCACATAGAATATAGGCTCCCTGGTGTTAGGGGCCATGATTTCTTCTTTTTTATTTTTTCGTGCACCAGGAACATTTACGAAATATTTGATTCAGTTTCCTTGAAGTCACCTTTCTTTCCCAATCTAATAGTTTATAAATCAAAGATAGATTTTTCAGAAATTAACCAATTGGATGAGTGAAATGCCTTCTTCCTAGTGTTTTCCCAAAAGAAAACAACCTAAAAAGGCAATGGAGGGAGAGTGTGATTTTGGTGTCTCAAAACAGGTAAAACAGGGACCTGAAGTGAACTTCAATAGATTGATAGAGAATTTGAACTATAAGGGATTTTAGAGATTATTTAATCTAACCAACCTTCTTTGTAATAGTTTATGCTTATTTAATTTGGTGATAAGTTTTATTTAAGCTTTTTGTTTTTTTACATAACTAATCATTCTTGGATACCAAAATCATGCCAGGCTCCAATGGAATTGAACTTTCTCTTATAATAAAGAAAAATGGTTAATAAAAGCAAATGAAGGGGGCAGCTGGGTAGCTCAGTGGATTGAGAGTCAGGCCTAGAGACAGGAGATCCTGGGTTCAAATCTGGCTTCAGCCACTTCCTAGCTGTGTGACCCTGGGCAAGTCACTTGACCCCCATTGCCTAGCCCTTACCACTCTTCTGCCTTGGAGCCAATACATAGTATTGACTCCAAGACGGAAGGTGAGGGTTTAAAAAATAAATAAAAGCAAATGAAAAAATGGTCATATCTGATAATGTATGCAACATTTTGCCCACATAATCCCCTGCTTCTCTGCCAGTAATAATAATGATGATGATAGCTAGCATTTATATGATTCTTCAAGGTTTGTGAAGTGCTTTCTATGTATTAGTTCATTTAACCCTCAAAGCAACCTTCAAAGCATTTGGGCCTACTATTATACCAATTTTGCAGATAAAGAAATAGAGTTAGAAGTTAAGTGACTTGCTCAGTGTCACATAGTCTAAGCAAGGATTTGATCTTTCTGTCTCCAAGACCTGTCCACTTTTTACTCTTTTTCCATTCAGTTATCCCTAGGAGGAAAATATTGGTCATGTTCTTTTTTTATTCCAGGACTACTATTGCTTTCTAGTTATTCAGAGCTAGACTTCCTTTTAGTGATTTTTTTATTTATTTTGATGTAGTCATGATTTAAATTGTTCTGTTTCTGTTTATTTCATTCTTGTCAATTTATAAAAGTTTTTCTATTTTTCCCTGAATTTTTCATATTCATCATTTTTATTGCACAATATTCTATTACATTCACATGCTACATTTTGTTAAATCACTTCCCAAATGATATGATGGTTGTTCTTTTTTGTCTCTACTTCTTGTTTCCATAAAAAGTGCTTGAATGGAAAAATATACATATATATTTGATCTTTTTGTTTCTACTTCTTGTTTCCACAAAAAGTGCTTTGATGTAATACAAATGTATGTGTGTGGGTCTATAAATGATATGCATATATGGGTATTTTATTTATCATTTATGTGCATATATTACATATATAGGGGCATCTAAGTGGCATAATGAACAGAGTGCTGGATCTGGAGTCAGGAAGACTCATCTTCCTGAATTCAAATGTGACCATAGACATTTAGCAGTGTTGTGACCTTGGGCAAGTCACTTTACCTGGTTGCTTCCATTTCCTCATCTGTAAAAAAGAGCTAGAGAAGGAAATGACAAACCTATCCAGTATATCTGCCAAGAAAATCCCAAATGGAGTCAGAAAGGCTCAAGCATGACTGGAAAATGACTGGACTACAACAACAAATTTGTGGATTTCCTTTTTTCATCTTTTATTTCCTTGAAATATATGCTAAGTAGTGGTGTCAGAGAGAGCTAGTCAGTCACTTTTCTTCATAATTCCAAATGCTTATCTAAAACAGTTGTGCCAATCCACAGCTCCCTTAACAATGCATTAGGGTGCCCTCCTAAAACTTTTTTGATACCATTTCCATTTTTTGTCATGGTTTTCAATTTGCAGAGTGTGAGGAAAAAAAATCAGAGTTGTTTTAATTTTAATTGTTTTTATTATCAGTGATTTGAATACTTTCATATGGATGTTGATAGTTTATAATTCAAAAAGCTATTCATATTTTTGAATAATTATCTATTAGTGAATAGCTCTTGATTTTAAATATTTATTTAAATTTCCTATGTATCTCAGATATCCAATTTTATCAATGGGATTTGATCTAACTACTTTCTGTCATTTAACTCTCTATTTTTATTTGTCTACATTACTTTAATTCACTTGAAAAAATTTCAGCATTATTATTATATGATTAAAATTGTCTTATTTTTCTTTTATGATCATTAATCAAAAATTAATCCTTATAGTCATAGTTTTGAAAAGTACCAATTTTCATTTTCCTCTTTTATATTATGATGTGACCTTTAGTATTCAGATTATAAGTCCATTTAGAGTTTATTATGGTATTTGGTATAAAAAATGGACTAAATCCAATTTATGCCAATTTGTTTTCCTAGCAGTTCTTGTCAAATAGAAAATCCTTTTCCCAAGTAGTTTATGTTCTTGTGTTTACTAAATAATTGGAGGTTCTCTTAGCAGGAATAGAATCCAAGACACAACATCCTTTCTTTTATAGGTGAAGAAACTAAATCACAGAAAGGTTAGTTAATTTGTTTCCTGTGGCATGTCCTATTATTTAAAGAGGCAACAAGGAGAAAGTATAGAGCTTTGAATCGAGCCTTCAGTATTTACCAACTGTATAACTATGAGTAAGTCACTTAAGTTCAATGACTGTTTCCTTATCTACAAAGTGGGGGTAATAATCATATTGTTATAGTTTTTAAGTCATTTTGCAATTGTATCTGACTCTTTATGACTCCATTTTAGGGTTTTCTTGACAATGATACTGGAGTGGTTTGCTATTCCCTTCTTCATCTCATTTTATGGATGAAGAAAAGGCAAACAAGAATTAAGTGACTTTCTTAGGGAAGCATAGCTAGTCATTGTCTGAGGCCAGATTTGAACTCAGGAAGATCAGTTTCCCTGCCTTAAGGCTGCCTTGAATCTGCTCCAATTATAATAATGGCATCTATTTATTTGGATGATCTTTGAGAATAAAATATATTATCTATATCATGGGTTTTATGATAATTAATAAGTATAAGCTGTCATTATGATTACTAGATTACTATTATTACTACTATTTGCAGAAATAAGACTCAAACATATTCAAATTGGGGGATTATGTAGAGTTAGGAGTGGAAAAGAGGATGAGGAAATAGAATGACTTATAAGAGAAAGAGGAGAATAAGGAGATCGATGCAATTTATCCCAATGAACATGGGCTCTCCTCAGTTTGTTCCGTCCTCCATACTGTTCCCATCCAAGCAAATTCTGACTATTCTACTCCTCTACTCAATAAAATCTTTAGCTTTAAAAATCATTAATAACCTTAGCCCACTCTATCTTTCTGTGACCATTATTCATTATTATTCCACATTCTGTGATTCAATCAAAGCAAATTTTAATTTGTTCCTTCTACACAGTATGGTTTGAATTGGCCATTCCCCTTGTCTGGAATGCACTATCTCCTTGTTTATGCCTCATGGAATGCCTTTTTCAAAAATTCAATACACAATGACACATTTAAACACAGTGGAACTGCTCATTGACTACGGGAGGGGGATTAGGAGGAGAGGAGAGAAAGTACATGAATCATGTAACTATGGAAAATATTCTAAATCAATTAATTAAATAAAAAATTTCAAATAAAAAATTCAATACAACTGAAGCATCACCTACTACATTAAAGCTTTCTTGATGCCCTCTGCTCTAATTCCTAGTGAGCTCCCTTTCTAGCTAGCTTGTGTTGAACTATTTGGCATTTGTTTGTATTTATTTTGCATATGCTTATGTATATATTCTTCATATTCTTACATTCTTACATATCACTGTTGTTACTTCCCTTCCCTCCATTTGAAGCTCCTTACATAGAGAGATTGTTTCATTAATTCTATTTTTTATGGTTATAGATTATTTTTAGATTAAATAAATTTATTTGATTGTTTGATCTAGGCAAAGCAGGGGTGGTAGCTGAGTGGTTTATTTCTGATCCTAGAAATTTTGCATATGGCACTAGCAGTCAAGTGACTAGCCCAGAGATGGACTGTGCTCATTTCTGTCTATCACCCTAATATCTGAATAGATGCTTAATGTCTCCCTTTAGCCCCAAATGCAAGTTTCTAGCATATCATCATTTAGCTTCGGAATCCTGTTTAGCCTAAGAGTTTGGGTGTTTTGTCTTAAGTTTCTAAGAAATATTTTCTCAGCCCTTTTACAAAGTGTGAAGTATGCCTGCCACCCAGATTTTACCCAGAGCCCCGACATGACGCCTCTATGTAAATTTATGTGACAGTTTTACTTGAGAATTGCTTAAAAAATGAATGATCTTTCTATAGTTTATTGTTTTTCACTTTAAGTACATTTTCTGACAATATGTCCCCTATTAATCATTTAAGCAATAGTAGAAGCCTTAAAGAAGCTTATTCAGAAGCAAGAGCCCATGGTTCATTTAGTGCTGTATGAAAAAAAATTCTTATTGATTGACATCCTTTGTGGTTATGTGATGTAATATTTATAATATGTCACCCTGCCATACATCAAAACAAGTATGTCTGTTGTTTCCTTTCCATGGGAGAAGCTGATTTCATAGAGGTCAGGCTAGTTTTAGGTCACGTTGTGGCAGACCACTGGGTTAGAAATGGGAAGTGATTGCATTTATGTTAGCTATTGAAAATGGCAAGGAAGATACTTTTGACTTCTCCCTCTCTCACCTTTACTTTCTCCACATTCCTTCCCTCTTCTTCACCTCTCTCTACCATTTTTGGATTTATTATTATTTTTATTTGTGGGTTTATAGGATAGGACATTTAACTCTTTTACAAACCAATATACTTTTGAGCTGCTGAGAGGCAACTTTCTATGACTTTCCTACTGGCATTGGTTCATTATAGTCCCTAGCTGGGCATTTGCCATTATGTTTGCTAATAGGAATATGCTATTTCTGAGGGTGAGAAGCCTGTACTTAGCTATGTTGTACATACATTTTGGGTATTAATATTAAATGAAAATGAGTGATTGGGGGGAAAAAAGGACTGGTCATCTACTGAGAATAAGGGACAATTGAAGAAGAAAATATAATCATTGTGAAGGGTCTGGGTTTAAAACCTTTTTAATGCTTCCTACTTTGAATTAGTTGCTTAAGCTCTCTGGGACTCAGTTTACTCATCTGTAAAAATGAGGGAGTTGGGCAAGACTCAATCTACACCTAGATTTTTGATCCTTGAACTCTGTGGGATATCAAAAGAATTTGAGGAAGACACTTGAGGAAGACACAAACTCATTAGGTAGACTTGATATCAAATTTAATCTATGTCAACTTTATGGGAGAACATGGCAGAGTTATACAAGATGGTCAGGTGTGAATAGATTGGAATCTTCATTGCAAATTACAGATCCTTTGGAATATTGCTGGTAAATAGAACCATGATTTGAGATTTTAGAGTTAGCTTAGGGAGTAGAATGAAGCATGGAAGAATCAGTCTAGGTTTATTTTGTTTTAAAAAGATATACACAATTTTATTTTAAGTCTTATTTATATCATTCACTATCTGATATACCCCCTTACCATTCATATTGAATCCTCACCTGTAACAACAACAATAAAAAAGCAAGACCAGTTGACCCAGTGTAAATCTCCTTGTTCACCTATAATCTCCCACTTTTCTATAGATTAGAGAGGATATCTTTCATCATCTGTTCTCTTGGACCAAGAAGGATCATTATTGTTAATCACTGTTAAAAAAGTTGTTATGGTTTGCAAGCTGCAGTCATCATGTATATTGTTTTCTTTGTTAGGTTTAATTGGCTTTTCATCAGTTTATATACATTTTTTCCATTTTTCCTTGATTTCTTTATATTTGTCTCTTCTTTTGGTGAAATATTATTCCATTATGTAAGAATATCATGATATGTTCAGGCATTCCCCAATTGATTAGTATCCAAGATTTCCACTCTTTTGTTACCACAAAAAGGCTTGTTATGAATATTCTGTTCTATGTAGAACTGTTCTGTCTGTGACCTCCTTCAGGTACCTGCCTAATAGTGGTATCACTGGGTCAAAAGGAGGACATAATTCATTGTCAAGTCATTGTTGAAAAGGACTTAAATAACTTGAGCTAGATTTCTAATAAACTTGTTGGAACCATTATCCTTAGGTCCAGAATTGACTAATAAAACTGGTATAGTGAATTTGGATGTCTAGGTATGAGGCATTTTTTTTCTTTCCTCCTCCTCTCCTGTTCATGTCTTCTGTTTATATTTGAATGCCAACTGTGCAAAGCAAAGGAATTCTTGAGTTTCTACATCATATCCATCAGACTGGCAAAGTTAGTAAGAAAAGGAAAATGACAAATGTTGAAAGGGCTATGGGAAAATACACATTTATACTTTGTTGGTTAAGCTGTGAATTGGCCCAACAATTCCAGAAACCAATTTATAAGTCTGCCCTAAAAAATTGCTGAATAATGCATATTTTTGGCCCTAGCAATACCACTACTAGACTGGTAAATCAAGGAGATCAGAGAAAAGAGAAAAGTTCTTACAGTACAAAAATACTTATATGAGCTCTTTTGGCAGTAGCAAAGAACTAGGAACAAATGGATGCCCATCAGTTGGGGAATGGGTGAACAAATTATAAAAAATGAATGTGGCATTATGTTGTAAAAATTGAAGAAAGAGACAATTTTAGAAGAAAACAACCTGGGAAGATTTGTATGGATTGATGAAGATTAAGGTGAGAACAATCAGAACAATTTATATTATAACATCAGAGTTATCAAAATAAACAAGTTTGAAAGATTTAATAATTCTGATAAATGCAATAATCTGCCATGATTCTGGAGGATTTATGATAAAGCATGCTAGCCAGAATGAGACCAACATTTTTGGGCATGTTTAATAAGAGGATTGGTTTCATTTAACAATGCTTATTTGTTACAATTTCCCCCTTCATGGTCCTAGTCCCAGAGAAGGGAGTAAGAGAGAAAAAAGCCAAATTCTGAATAATTGAAATAAATAAAAAATTGAAATTATGTGTCTAGTATGTGAAGAGTGTGCTAGGTCGTTGGGGAGAGAATGAAATGATATGGTTGCTGCCAACATGGATGGAGGAAATTATACATGAGAAATACATTAGAGAGGTTCAGAAAAGGTATTATTGGAGAGAAAAGATTATTTACTAGTGGCTAGTGAGTTGAGTTTAAAAGTCTAGGGCAGAATTCCACAAGGGTATATGCTGTGGGGTGGGCTAGCTTCCCACAAGGGATGGAGTCTTGGAGGTGGGATTGTGTCGGCGAAATAATGGATGGGACACAGCTTTCACATTCAACCCACAGCACAGGTTTCACAGGATAAACTGCTCCACCTTGGCTGAGGCCTAGCTTTATTTTATACCCTCATGATCACACATCTACTTGGCACACAGTTTCATTCTCAACATACATGTTTCCATGGAACCTAACAACAGACAGGAAGCCTAGGGAGATAGTCAATGAAACATAGTTGCTAAGTGTAGGATCAGAGGGTAGAATCAAAAGACCCAGATATAGGTTAGGGAATTCAGAGCACAGATTTGCCAGAAGTTTTTAATGCCTAGAAAAGAGGGTCCTATCTAAGTGAGTATATAAGAAATCCTTAGGTTTAATTTTGTAAGTGGGCTCTCCTAGTAATATCCTAGGGGGACAGAGTGGGACATCTGTATTAAACCTGCAAGCATGTTGCTTTCATCTATCTTTCCTGGGGCTCAGTAAGAATAATAATCTTAACAATTCCAATAATAAGAGGATGTTAAAAATGAAAGTCACTTGGGGGGGTTTCAGTGGGTGTTTCCATCCTTTCTGGGGGCTGCTTTGCAGTCCCCAGTTTCTACATGGACCATGTCAAACACCGTGGTCTTGATGGCTCCCAGTATGTGTATAATAAAGTATTGAGAAGGGGGTGTCAAAGGCATAAGAAACTGATTAAACAAAAACATAAAGGCAAGACATGTGGGATGAATATGGAAGATGTCAACCTTTGTGGGGAATAGAATATATGGAGCTGAGTAGTAGTATAAAAGAATAATGGAAAGTTACAATAGGGCAAGATCATGTAAAAAGAGCCTTGGATACCAGGAAGAGAGAAAGGAAAAAGGGGAAGTGAAGAGGCAAAGACAGATCAACATCCATCTGATAGGCCTGGGAAAGAGACTAAGGTGGGGAAAAAAAGAGAGAGAGAAGGAATAATTCTAGAGATCAGTGAGAGAAGGGAAAGAGTGAGCAGTGAAGAGAGAGAGATACTGAGTGAAGACTACTTTTTCATGGAATTTTGCCATGCTAAGAAGAGAGATAGGGGATTATTAACTTTGTGGAGTTGGAGGGTATAGAGAAATTTTTTGGTTGTTTAGCATGGAGTGAGTTCATTATGTTTGCAGGGAGGAGACTGGAGAAAGAGAGAGAGAGAGAGAGAGAGAGAGAGAGAGAGAGAGAGAGAGAGAGAGAGAGAGAGAGAGATACAGAGAAACAGAAAAAAAAGAAATAGGCAGAATAGAGTGTGTGTGTGTGTGTGTGTGTTTGGAGGTGCCAGAGAGAAGAGGGGTCATATGTAGAACAAGTTCTTAGAGAAAAAGGAAATGTGGGCAATGAGGCAAAGGGAGGGATTAGTTTAGGACTAGAGAGATACTCTTCTCTGAGAAGGAAGGGAGAATGAATACTGGAAAATGTTGAGAAGTGAAGGAAAGGGGGCATTGAGGTGGCTCAGAGGATAGAGAGCCAAGCTTGGAGATCAAGCCTGGTCCTGGCTTCAAATATGGCCTCAGACAATTCCTAAGCTCTCTGGCCCTGGGCAAGTCACTTAACCTCCATTGGCTAGCCCTTACCTCTCTTCTGCTTCAGAACCAACACATAGAATTGATTCTAAGATGGAAGGGAAGAGTTATTAAAAATAAAAGAAGAAGAAGAAAAATAAGTGAAGGTGGAAGATTTAGGTTGCTCTCCTGTAATAGCCTGAATCTTTTCAGAGAATTCAGAGGCAACTTTGCTGGAGGAGTTGAAGTTGCAGGTTTGAGTGCTGGTGAGGGTTCTCTTTCTTCACCTGGGCTCCACCACTAAATATTGACTGTAGGACTCAGCTTCCTCCCTCATCTTTGATATTAGGGGGTTGATCTACCAAAATCCTTTGCAGATCTAACATCCTATGAATTCTATGATTTGTATTTCCTTGTCTTTACTTCTTTTTTCTTTCCCTCCTCCTCCCCCTCCCTTTTCTCTCCTTCCTTCCTTTCTCCCTTTTTCTTCCTCCTCCTCCTTTTTTCCCCTTCCTCTATTTTCCCACTCCCTTTCTTTTTCCCTCCCTTTCCTTTCTTGCTTCTCCCTCCTCTCTCTGTCTCTGTCTCTGCCTTGTCTCCCTGCCACCCAGTGTGATCCTTGGTTTTCCTTATAATAGTATTATTTTAAACTTTCTGTCCTCATGTTGATCACCAACAGAGAGCAGATCAGGGCTCTGTCCAGTATCTGTAGCCACTCAATCAAAAAGGAATGGGCAAGGACACCCAAACTTCTGGGGTCTGTTTGGGGGCTACCTCCATTTCCCCACCCAGCCAGAGTAGTAAAAGTTGTGGCTTACAGAACCCAGTGTGCATTCTTCAGCTAATCTAAAATCTCAGCTTTGAAGATCAGAAGAAAGCAAAGGTCATGACCCAGAGATCAAAGTAACAGAAGCCAACACAATAATTTCCAGTTCCTTCTCTTGTCCAGGCGCTGGGTCTGTCCTGTGGGTGTATTTTTTGCATGGAAGACTTCAAACAGTTGTTAGTGAACTGCTAGGGAAATCATCTGGTCTTTGCCAGGCAATCATTAATGGAGTAGGTGAGCTCACCTATTCTCATTAGGGTGAGATAATTGTAATCTGTGTCTGCATCTGGAGCTATTCAGGTTGGAGCACTTGTTCATTATTCTTTGGCCTGCCTTCTCTGTTTTCACAGATTCATTTATTTGGGCTGCATGAGGAAAAACAAGCATCTAACTATATTCTGAACATGTATTTTAGAGCTGCAGAATCGTGTGATTTTCCCTTGAAGAGTATATTATCTAACTTCTTCCTTTTATAGTTTAGGAAACTGAGTCACAGGGATGGGTCATTCAGATGATCTTGGTGGCAGAGGAAACTCAAACCCATATCCTCACTCCCAGTCCCATGTTCTTGATACCTAAAGAGGCTGTCATTGCCTCTTCAGTCAATGTAAAGGTATGGCCCTAGGGGGTCAGAGAATCCAAAATTTAGAGAAAAGAAGACTCAGCCTTACAAATGCGCATGTAAGTCAGTTCCCTATTTCCCCTGGGCCTGGAAAATCAGCATCATTGGCCGCTTGCCTGGGGAGCCCTGGGCCATTGCTGAGGAGAAATCCAACAGCAGTAGGGGAAGGTTAATGAAACACATCTCATGCTCTATGGTGTGTTCATCTTTTCCATGACTTTGAAGCATGATGGTGTGTGGCCAATTCCTCAGTGGGTGGGAGCAAAAAGCAACATCATTTCTCTTAGCACTATTTTGGAAAATGCCAGAGCATTAGGGCTGGGTCAGTGAAACCATGAGTTTGGGGTAGTGGGGCTCTCATTTATGTTCCTGGGTGTCTGATGTCCTCTTTCCTATTTCCTTTTTTCATTGCTCTTTTTTGCCCGTCACTGTCACCTGAAATGAATTTTCTAGGGAAACAGAGAGAAGAGAGAGAGGGAGGGAGAGGGAGAAGGGGAGAAAAAGAGAGAGAGGGAGGGAGGGAGGGAGGGAGGGAGAGAGAGAGAGAGAGAGAGAGAGAGAGAGAGAGAGAGAGAGAGAGAGAGAGAGAGAGAGAGAGAGAGAGAGAGAAAGAGAAAGAGGGAGAGAAAGAGGGAGAGGGAGAAAGGGAGAGAAAGAGAAAGAGAGAGAGGGAGAGAGAGAGGGAGAGAGAGAGAGAGAGGGAGAGGGAGGGAGAGAGAGAGAGAGAGAGAGAGAGAGAGAGAGAGAGAGAGAGAGAGAGAGAGAGAGAGAGAGAGAAACAGAGAGACACAGAGAGAAAGACAGAGAGAGAGAGAGTAAAGAAAAGAAGAAAAAACTCAGGAAAAGGAATTAGAGGAAACAAAAAAGGGAAAAAAAGAGAGAGAGAGAGAGACATAAGAAAAAGAGGAAAGGAGAGAAAGAAAATCAGCAGATTCGGCTGCATTTACTGCTCTAGTAGGGGATGAGCACCCAAGAAGATATACAGAGTTCTTGAAACACCTTCCTAGACTTTCTGCTGCTCTTCCTTGTACGTTGCACTCTTGCCAATAGTAACCTTTCACTTGACAACAAAGATTAGGGTCTCCCAGTAATGGTTAAGCTGCGCCTGCACCCATCCACCCCTGAAAACCCAAGAAATCCCTTTGGTGCTTGGATGTGGAAATGTAGATGGATCTCTTTTCATTAAGCCTAGCCCCAGCTTAACAAGCAGTTTTATAAATCTGGAGCTATCTCAGGGTGTCCCAGGATTTATAGATGGGGGCTCCTGCCATAAAGTGCTTTATGATGGCTGCCTTCTGTGTTATTAGTAGCTGTCTCTTCCTTCAACTACTGCTGTTTGATAATAGTCTTAAAACACCCAGAATTACTTACCTGCAAGCCACATTCCCGATAGCCCCCGTTGACAGTCTGAATAAGTTTACTGCCCTTTTGTTGTACTTTACCTTCAAAACAAACTGATTGAACCATCAATAGCTCCTGGAAGCTGACAGAGGCATGTCATCTGGGCTAACCCCTGTGATAGCAGGTTATCTGGGGGAGTTAACCTTCCTGCATTGTTAACTGAAATGTTTTATGTACTATGCAACTTTGGGATGCTGCTGTGATAACCCCAGTAACTAAGTAATACATCACAGTAAAGAGATTTTGGTGCCACAAATAACCCTGGATTAAATTTACAAGGGTGGAATTGATATTGTAAAAGCCTTCATTCTGGGCCTTCAGTAATCCCTCCTTGTATTTTTATGGCAAACTAGCCTCACGGACAGGATTGAAGCTTTTGGCTTTTGACACCCTGACACAGCCCAGCACTAAGGAAAACAGATTTCCCAAATCCAGAGTGGAGAAATTCAAATGGGGGAAAGCTCCCAGGCTGAGAACTTGTCCTCCCTCAGTGCTCTTGAAGCAGGTTCTGACCTGCAAGGGGCTGCTGGGATCTCCTGGGAATTTAGGTTTCTCCTCCTCATTTCATTCAGTCAGAGGTTTTCTTGAACAGATGGCATCCTCTAGCAGGACCAGTTTCCTGTCAGCCCTTACCTTCTCCACCCTACCATGTACTTCTTGCATGCTCTTTCCCACTCTAACCCTTTTTCTCAGAGGTTCGGGGCTCTTGGTAGCCTCCTCCCCTCTGCACCCCATTATCCTAGAGGTAGAGTTCTTAACCTGGAATATGTGGATAAATATCACTCCATCTATGAAATTGGATTGGGGGGGGGGGAATGACATCTTTGTCTTCACTTATCTCTAATTAGAATTTGGCATTCCATTCAATTATTTTAAATGATTCTTCTAAAAAAAGAGTTCATAGGTTTTACCTGACTGGCAAAGGGGTTCCGGACAAAAAAAAGATTCAGAATCCCTCTTCTAGAGAGAAATATGGACAATCTAATAATTCATACTAAAGGTGACTGACTACATTTGCTTCCTAGATATTATACCTTGTAGGTAATTTTTAAAGAATACTTTTGGACAAGCAATGTCAACCCAGGAGAATAAATCTAATGACGGATGTTTAGGAGCTTTGGGGAAAGAGACAGTCATAGATAATTACCCCTCTCATCATGCCATAACAGTGACTCCCTATTTGACTTCTGCATAGAGGCTTTGGAGTTAAGAGCAAGATCTTGGCCGGTAAGAGCCCTGAGGGATATAGATCCAGCTCTGTGATCCTGGAGGGGCGACTTTCCCATTCTAGACTTCATTTCCCCATAAAAGGTTTAGGCTAGATTTTGAAAAATCCCCTCCAGCCTCCCTTTTTTATGAGTGAATACCAACTAGACATCAACCATCTTAATTTTAACCTTCCTTAAAAGACAGCAAGGAAACATGCCCTCCTACCTTCTCCACCCTCTCTACCACCACCATTTCTTTTTCTTCTTTGATTTCAGGGCTGGGATCCAAAGTCTGCTGATGTGACAATGCTCTCTGTGTCTGTTGTCACCTTGGTTCCTGCCAGCCTTGTGAAGTAATCTTTCATTCCATCATTAAACATTTGCTGATTTTCTAATACTGATGTTTTCTTCACCTGAATATTCATCTTTTCCCACCCTACACTTAGTGGGTGTCTTTCTTCCTTCTGCCCGTCACTCCTGACATATTGTTTCCGTCTGTACATGTCTTCATTTGAAAGAATCTGTTGTCATTGGGGCTTTGCTGCTGGTAACAGAAGACAGAACTTTTCCTCTGCCACTGACAAAGGCCAGTGGGAGTCATGGGAGATGATAGAAAGGGCAGCTGGGAAATTAGGGCAATACCTGAGTCTGAATAAGACTGGGCATTGGAGTTAGAGAGTGGGGAGAAGGGAGGGATTTGAAGGAAAAACAGGGAAAGGAGATAGAACTTAGAAGGGGGAAAAAGAGTTTGGAATAATATATTTGGTTCTATAAAGAATGAGGGAAAGAAGAGGAAAAGGCAAAGGAATCATTGATTTAGAGATTTAGAAACCATTTGCTATAACTTCCTCAGTTTAGAAATAAAGAAGTGGAGCCCCAGTGAAATTCTAGTATTTGCCTCAGATCACTTGAGTAGAAAGTAACTTATTTTGAACACAGTTCCTCTGATTCCCAGGCCAGAACTCTTTCCACTGAATGATACTGGAATGTCTATAAATAAAAGTACAAAGCCTAAGGAATTTCTGTGCATTTTGACCTTAAAAATAAATAGTTTTGCAGCGAAGGCAAAATACCATGCAAGTTATCTCATTTTCAGTGAACAGCTAATCTCTCCCTTGGAGGTTATCTCTACTTTGGCCCAAAGCTCTCAAAATTCAGTTCAACAAACATTTATTAAGTGCCAAAAGCCCATTTCATTATGTAGACCCCCTGGGATAGTGAGATGGTCATACTTTTTCTTCCTTCCTCTTTTTACTTTTCTCTTCTCTTCTCTTCTCTTCTCTTCTCTTCTCTTCTCTTCTCTTCTCTTCTCTTCTCTTCTCTTCTCTTCTCTTCTCTTCTCTTCTCTTCTCTTCTCTTCTCTTCTCTTCTCTTCTCTTCTCTTCTCTTCTCTTCTCTTCTCTTCTCTTCTCTTCTCTTCTCTTCTCTTCTCTTCTCTTCTCTTCTCCCAAACTTATTATTTTTTCCAGTGCACAGAGCTTCCAGTGAGGAACCTCCCTCTATCATTACAAACCATTACCTTCTCTGCAAATGATGAGTTTGGAATTATTTGGAATCACTAAGAGAATCAATGACTTGCCCACAGTCACACAGCCAGTGTGTGTCAGGGGGAAGAATCTAAAAAAAGATATTCCTAAATCTATAGCTCTTTCAATGGTCTTTTCTAAGGAATTCTTATGTTTGGAAAAATGACTCTTTTAAGTCAGAGATAGCAATGTGGAGGAGTATTCAGGACCATAAAGTAGCTACCATCCATTTTTTCACTTATCTCATACTGACCTAGATGTATATATAAATATAGGGGATGAATAGACACATTAATGTACTATTGGAGAAGCTATGAATTGGTCCAACCATTCTAGAAAGTAATTTAGAATTATTCCCCTCTGGTTATTGATCCTGGTTTCCCCTTTACCTGGCAATACTTCTATTAAAACTGTACTCCAAAGAGATCAAATAAAAAAAATGTATGTTTATATATGAATGCATGTGTATATATATGTCATATATAACATATGAGAAAATATTCATAGCAATTATTTTCTAGTGTCAAAGAGTTAGAAACTAAGCAGGCAAACATAAGTTTGGAGGATGAGTGAATAAATTATGATATATGAATGTAATAAAAATACTGTTCTAGAATATGAAATGACAAAAAGGATGATTTCAGAGCAACTTGGGAAGACTTGGATCAACTGATGCAGAGTGAATTGAGCAGAACTAGAATAGTTTGTAAAGACAAAACACATTGAAAATTATCTTAAGAATTTCTTTTTGATTCAATGCCCTACCATAATTCCAGAAAATTGATGTTGAAACCTATAACCCACTTTCCAACAGAGAGTATATACTCAAGATATACAGAGGCAAACCTATTCAGAACTGACCATTATGGGAATTTATTTTACTTCACTTTTTACAAAGATTCTATTTTTCTCTTCTTTCTTTTCTTTTTCCCAACTGGAGGAACACATGGTGGAGGGAGAAAACATGTTTTTAATTGAAAAAAAAAAGGAAAAAGCCACATAACAGGAAGGATTGGTGAATAGTCAAACTGTAGTCAAATGGACCTACTTGCCATCTCCTACTCTTGTGTTACCCACTCATTTCTTCACGCTTTAAGTTCATATCATCTCCAGTGCTTGTGAATTTTACGATGGACTCTTCCCCCCCAAAATGTATATGGGACACATTTTTAAGGTTAATCTGTATTATTAACATTTTTCCATTACTTTATTTAGACAATCCACAAAACAATAAAACAATCCTTGATTTGTAGTGTTTGCCAATTTCAAAGGTTTTAAGCACTCACACTGAAAATATAATTGGGTCATAAATAGATACAAGCTAGCCCTAGCACACCCCATTGCCACTACTGAAAATTAATGCTTTTTGATTTCCACTACTGTCCTCTACCAGTTGAACTCTCTCCCTTCCTTCAAGAGTGAACTCTGATACCACCTCTTCAATGAATCTTCCGTGATCTCCTTGAAGTTCTCTTATCACCATATTTGTAATCTTTCTTCATAAGTTTCATAATTCTGCTTTGTGTTATCATTACTATTTGAGCAAATATTTAATACTCCATTTTAGGCTGTAAGTTTTGTGAAGGTCTTTAATTTATTTCATCTTTATATCTCCCACAATCTAGTATAGAGCTATGCTCATAATAGTCACTTATTTTTTGTATTTAAGTAAATCAAATTTACTATTCATTGGCAAAACCATTTACCAAGAGCCTGAATGCCCTAAAGTCTTTTTGCTTTCCCATGGAAAAGTCCTTGGTTTCCTGTTTTTTCCCTCCCTATGTTACTCTCTCAATCACTCAACCAATGAATATTTAGTAAATGCCTATTACATACTCAATTGTTTGTTAAATTAAATTACTAGAGCTACCAAACTGCCATGGTTTCTTTTATTTCCCTCCTTAGGCTTTATAAGACACTATGGGGGACTGAAAATAAGGCATATATAGCTCCTGACATCATGGAGATTATAGTCTGTCAGAAGAGACAAAATAAGCTTATGGATTAGTTAGAGTAATTGAATGATGAACTCTTTTGTACTGACTTTTAAGTGAAGTAAGAGATATAAGAAGAGTTCACTGAGCTAAAGTGGTCAAGGAAGTTTCTTCCTTCGTATAAGATATGATGTTTGGGTTGAATCTTGAAGCATGGAAAGGGTTTGAGAAGGCAAAGGGAATGAGGGAGAGCATTCCAAACATGATAGGTTCTTTTGGAGTCAATTCATTTCCCCTTTTGTCTTAGTTCTTGATTCTCTTTCTTACATTCATCAGTGTTGCTGTCATTACTGATATGATTGAGAGTGTTGTAACAGCAAAAGGTTCTTGGAAATGTGACTAAGAGAGGAAAGAAGAAAGAGATGCTAAATTATCTATCACTTGAGTATCTCCTGCAAAGGAGACTCTGGCAATGTGTTCATTTGCCAAATATGGTCTATTAAGGTCAAGCAGGGCAATTGTAATTTTCTTCAATGACGGGAATGTTCCCAATGATAAATTTTCATTAACCAATGTATTATCTATGTTGGTGCTAACCATGATGGTCTGGTTCATTGTGAGAAGAAAAAATGGATATTACCTCCCTAATGGGCACTATGTGTCAGTGTTATTTGAGAAAACACTATTTTCTCTCCATATTAGATGAGGCTAGGTGGCATTCATCATGGCGACCAGGATGGGAGTACAGATGTTTTCTTTTTTTAATTTAAAAAAATTATTTAATTGATTAATTTAGAGTATTTTTCCAGGATTACAAAATTATGTTCTTCTCTTCCCTCCCTCAGCCCCCTCCCATAAGTGACGCACAATTCCACTGGGTTTTACATGTGTCATTGGTCAAGACCTATTTCCATATTATTGATATTTGTACCAGGGTGATCATTTAGCTTTTATAACCCCAATCATATCCCCATTAACCCATGTGATCAAGCAGTTGTTTTTCTTCTGTGTTTCTACTCCCACAATTCTTCCTTTGAATGTGGATAGTGTTCTTTCTCATAAGAACTTCAGAATTGTCCTGGATCATTGCATTGCTATTAGTAGAGAAGTCCACTACTTTCCATTGTACCACAGTATCCATCTCTGTGTACAATGTTCTCCTGGTTCTACTCCTTTCACTCTGCATCAATTCCTGGAGGTAATTCCAGTTCACATGGAATTCCTCCAGTTCATTGTTTCTTTGAGCACAATAGTACCACAATTTGTTCAGCCATTCCCCAGTCAAAGGGCATCCCCTCATTTTTCAATTTTTTTGCCACCCCAAAGAGCACAGCTATGAATATTCTTATATTTCTTTTTCCTTATTACCTCTTTGGGTTATAAACCCAGTAGTGCTATGGCTAGATATTCAAAGAGTAGGCAGTCTTTTAGTACCCTTTGGGCATAGTTCCAAATTGCCTTGCAGAATGGTTGGATCAATTCACAATTCTATCAGCAATGCATTAAAGTCCCAATTTTGCCATATCCCCTCCAACATTTGTTATTTTCCTTTGCTGTCATGTTAGCCAATCTGCTAGGTGTGAGGTGGTACCTCAGAGTTGTTTTGATTTGCATTTCTCTAATTATAAGAAATTTAGAACATTTTTTCATGCATTTATTGATAGTTTTGATTTCTTTATCTGAAAATTGCCTATTCATGTCCCTTGCCTATTTATCAATTGAGGAATGGCTTGATTTTTTTTGTACAATTGATTTAGCTCTTTATAAATTTGAGTAATTAGACCTTTGTTAGATTTTTTTTGTTATGGAGATTTTTTCCCAATTTGTTGCTTCCCTTCTAATTTTAGTTGCATTGGTTTTGTTTGTACAAAACCTTTTTAATTTAATGTAATCAAAATTATTTATTTTATTTTATATTTTATCATTTTTTCTAACTCTTCCTTGATCTTAAAATCTTTCCTTCCCCAAAGACCTGACAAGTATACTATTCTGTATTAATCTAATTTACTCACTGCAGAGATGGGTTAGAAATATATAGAAATGCTGATGATTTATGTGGGTTTATTTTGTAATCTGCAACATTGCTAAAGTTGTTGATTATTTCCACTAGCTTTTTGGTGGATTCTCTAGGATTCTTTAAGTAGACCATCATATCATCTGCAAAGAGTGATAGCTTGGTCTGCTCATTACCTATTTTGATACCTTCAATTTCTTTTTCTTCTCTAATTGCTACTGCTAGTGTTTATAATACAATGTTAAATAATATAGGTGATAATGGGCATCCTTGTCACTCCTGATCTTATTGGGAATGCTTCTAATTTATCCCCATTACAGATGATACTTGTTGATGGTTTTAGATATATACTGTTTATTATTCTTAGGAAAGGCCCTTCTATTCCTATATTTTCTAGTGTTTTCAATAGGAATGAGTATTGCATATTGTCAAAGGCTTTTTCTGCATCTATTGAGACAATCATGTGTTTTTTATTGGTTTGCTTGTTGATATGGTCAATTATGTGGATGGTTTTTCTAATATTAATCCATCCTTGCATTCCTGGTATAAATCCCATCTGATCATAATGAGTGACTCCCATGATCACTTGCTACAGTCTTTTCGCTAGTATTCTATTTAAAATTTTTGCATCTATGTTCATTAAGGATATTGGTCTACAGTTTTCTTTCTCTGTTTTTGATCTGCCTGGGTTTGGAATCAGTACCATATTTGTGTCATAAAAGGGATTTGGTAGAACTCCTACTTTGCAAATTATCTTAAATAGTTTGTATATTATTGGAATTAGTTGTTCTTTTTATGTTTGATAGAATTTACTTATGAATCCATCAGGCCCTGGGGATTTTTTCTTAGAGAGTTCTTTGTTCAATTTCAATTTCTGATACAGGATTATTTAAGTATTCTACTTCTTCTTTTGTTAATATAGGTGATTTGTATTTTTGTAAATATTCATCCATATCACCTAGATTTCCATATTTATTGCCATATAATTGGGCAAAATAGTTTTTAATGATTGCATTAATTTCTTCTTCATTAGAGGTGAGGGCTCATTTTTAATCTTGGATATTGTTAATTTAGTTTTCTTCTTTCCCTTTTTTTTATTAAATTGACCAGTACTTTGTCTATTTTATTTTATTTTTTCAAAATACCAGCTTCTAGTCTTATTTATTAATTCAACAGTTCTTTCATTTTCAGTTTAATTAGTTTCTCCTTTAATTTTTAGGATCTCTTATTTAGTTTTCAACTGGGGATTTTTAATTTGTTCCCTTTCAAGTTTTTTGATTTGCATGCCCAATTCTTTGACTTCTGCCCTCCCTAATTTGTTAATATATGAACTCAAGGATATAAATTACCCTGAGTACTGCTTTGGCTGCATCCCATAGGTTTTGAAAGGATGTCTCATCATTGTCATTTTCTTCAATGAAGTTATTAATTGTTTCTACGATTTATTCTTTAACTAATCAGTTTTGGAGAATTGTATTGTTTAATTTCCAATTAATTTGTAATTTACCTCTCCATGTACCCTTACTAATTATTATTTTCATTGCATTGGGATCTGAAAAAGGTTTCATTTATTATTTCTGCTTTTTTGTACTTGTTCGCTATGTTTTTATGTTCTATTACATGGTCAGTCTTTGTGAATGTGTCATGTGCTCCTGAAAAGAAGGTGTATTCCTTTTTGTCCCTATTTATTTTTCTCCACATATCTATTGACTCTAATTTTTCTAAGATTTCATTTACACCTATTACCTCTTTCTTTTTTATTTTTTGGTTTGATTTATCTAGTTCAGATAGAGGAAGGTTCAGGTCTCCCACTAGTATAGTGTTGTTATCTATTTCCTCCTTTAACTCCACTGGTATTTCCTTTGGAAATTTGGATGCTATACCATTTGGTGCATACATGTTGATTAATGATATTTCCCCATTGTCTATTCTGCCTTTTATCAGAATGTAATTACCTTCCCTATCTCTTTTAATCAGATCTATTTTTACTTTGGCTTTGTCAGATATCATGATTACAACTCCTGCTTTCTTTATTTCAGTTGAGGCCCTATAGATTTTCCTCCAGCCTTTGATCCTTATTCTTTGAGTGTCTACATGCCTCATGTGTGTTTCTTGTAGACAACATATGGTAGGATTTTGGTTTCTAATCCACTCTGGTATTTGGTTTTGTTTAATGGGTGAGTTCATTCCATTCACTTTTGGAGTTATTGTAACCACGTCTGTATTCCCCAACATTTTGATATCTTCTACTAGTTCTGCCCTTTCTTCTTTCGCTATATCCTTTTAAACCAGTGGTTTGCTTTTAATTAGTCCTCCTAATCCCCACCCTTATTATACTTCCCTTTCTGCACCCTCCCTTTTTGTTCCCTTCTTATTTTTTTAGCATCTATTGAGTTCCCCCCTTTCCCTCCTTTTTTGTACTCCCCACCCAACTCCCCCACCTTAGTTTTCCCCTTCTCACTTTCCCTGTATGATAAGATAGAATTCTATACCCCAATGGATCTAGATGCTCTTCCCTCTCAGAACTGATTTCACTGAGAATAAGTTCTAATTATTTCCTATTAGCACTCTCTTCCTCTCCTTCTTATAACAGTATTCTTCCCCTTCCCTTCCCATGCACCTCTTTGTGTAATATTACTTACCCTATTCATCTTATTCCTTCAAGTTTCTCTTCATTCCATCTTCTATTCTCTCCTCCCTTTTTCTTTTTTTGCATATCATCTAGACCACTTATTACACCTATCATTACCTATGAATGATTCTCCTAATTACTATAATGGTGAATATAATTTTTGGGAGTTACAAATAACATTTTCCATATATTAATATAAATAATTTGCTCTTATTGAAGCCTTTAAAGAAGAAACTGAAATAAAAATCATCTCCCCTTTATTCTTTCTTTCTTATTTATATTTTCATGTTTCTCTTGATCTTTGTTTCTGGATATCAAACTTTTTGCTTAGCTCTGGTCTTTTCTATATAAATACTTGGAAATCTCTATTTTGTTGAATGCCCATACTTTCCCCTGGAAGTATATTGGAAGTATATAGTCAGTTTAGATGGGTAGGTGATCCTTGGTTGAAGACTCAATTCTCTTGCCTTTCTGAATATCATATACCAAACCTTGTGGTCCTTTAGTGTGGAAGTTGCCAGATCTTGTGTGATCCTGATTGGCACTCCTTGATATCTGAATTATCTCTTTTTGCCTTCTTGTGATTTTTTTTCCTTTAGCTTGGAATCTCTTAAATTTGGCGATTACATTCTTGGGGTTTTGTTTTGAGGATTTAGTGTAGATTGTGTTCTATGAACTCTTTCAATGTCTATTTTGTCCTCTTGTTCAAGAACATCAGATCTGTTTTCTTAGATAATTTCTTGTAGTATGATGTCAAGGTTTCTGTTTATTTCTGGGTTTTTAGGTAGACCAATGATTCTCAAATTGTCTCTTCAAGACCTGTTTTCTTGGTCAGTCATCTTCTCAGTGAGATATTTCATGTTTACTTCTATTTTGTCAATCTTTTCATTTTGCTTTATTAATTCTTGCTGTTTTGGGAGGTCATTGGCTTCTAATTGCCCAATTTTGGTCTTTAAAGACTGATTTCCTGCAATAATCTTTTGGTTTCCCTTTTTTGGTTTGGTTTATCCTGCTTTTTCATGGCTTCCAGCTGTTTAATTTTGGTCTCTAATTTATTTGTCATTTCATTTGATTTCTGGGCTTCATTCTCCAATTGGGAGTTCCTGTCTTTTAAACTGTTATTTTCCTTTTGAACAATTTCCCTCTTTTCTTGCCAGAGATTCTTCCATCTTTTTCATAAGCTCTGATTTAAATCTTCAAGAGCTTGTGTCCAATTTCCATTTTTTGGATGGTTTGGGTGCATTTATTTGTTTGTCCTCTTCTGCTATTTCCTCTGTAGTCTGGATTTTTCCTCCATAAAAATTATCCAGGGTCAAAATCTTCTTCTTGTTCTTCTTTGTGTTGGGAAGTTGTTTTTCTTGGGCATTTTCCACCATCACTATGCTGGTTTTTCCTTCTCTTTCCAGTCAGAAGTCTGAATGAGGAGGGCAGGATCTCTGTGTATGGAGCTAAGGAACAAGGTTTTTGCCTGAGGCCACCTCTGGAGTCTCTGGAGCTTCTACTGTTTGCAGCCCTTCTCTGCACTATCTCTGTACCCAAGATCTGCTCTCTTCAACCTGTTGGGGTCTCAAGTCTAGCTGCTCTCAGAGGTAGGTCTTTGGTGGTCTTAGTTAGCCATCAAGGACCTAGGGGTGCCCCTCACTTACTCACTGATTTTAGTGTGGAAAGCACACTGTCTCCAGTTGGGTGGAGGAAGGTAGATCAGCTCTCATTTTGGTGGAAGCTATTTCACCCCCTCATAGTGTGGAAATGCCCAAATCCCACATAGCTTCAATGTTGAGCCCTACTGTGAAGTCCCTTTGTTCATATGAATTTGCTTTTTGGGGCCTTTTGAGGTAGCCTATATTGGTAGGGGATGAGGAGAGGTAGATTCCTGTGTCTAAGCTACATCCATGTTTATCTGGAAGTCTATAGATGTTTTTTGCTAAGTAACAGTTACCAACAAGTTCTGTGATAGATTTTTCAACTGGAGACATTACCAGAGTGCTTTGGAAATTTTAAAGAGTTATATAAATGTCAATTATAATTATTATTGGTGTTTGCTGGCCAAGACAGAGATCATTAATTTAGCTGGCCTAATTGGAAGAACAAAAGTCACTGCCATTTCATACTAAGACATCTGTGTAGGCTTTAGTAGCTAAAAAGGGAAGAATTAAAAGAGGCAACTTATCAATTGAGGTTTGGTTTATTCAATATTTTAGGGATTGTTAGCAATAATAACAATAACAATAATAATGATAAATAACATTGATATATCACTTTAAGGTCTGTAAAACCCTTTATATATTATATCTCATCTGATCCTCACAAGAGCCTTGGAAGATCAGTGCTATCTTTGTCTCCATTTTACAGATGAGTAAACTGAGGCTGAGGGAGATTATACCACACTTGCCCTTCTTTTACAGATACAGAGATTAAGGACCAGAGAGATTTAATAACTTGACTAGTGTCATATTATCTGAGATAGGATTTGAATCCAAATATTCATATGGTATATTGTGAAAAGTGTTGGAAATGGAATCAGGAAACTTTGGTTAAATCCTGATTCTTACTAGCATGAACTAGGACTATGGAAAAATGTTTGCTCATCTATATAATGGGTATAGTATTATTAGACTATCTACCTCAAGAAGTAATGATAAAAAATTTCTTGTCAATCTTAAAAGGCTATATAAATAACTGTTATTATTGTACTGGAGTAAGCCTGATTTCTTGAAATAAGATTGGTGAGTTCCTTGGAGATGACCATGACTCTTTATCAGTGTTTCATGAGAAAAGATATTGTTTTTTTGGTTGTTTTTTTATAGGAAGTGGGATGAATGGAAGAAGTCTATACTAATTTTCCAAAATGGGGCATAAAGCAATGGAAGACAACACATATCTCATTCCTCCATAAGCTCTACTCTGTGTGTATGTGTGCATAGATGGGTTTTATAGTTGGAAAATGTCATCTATATATGTGTAAACAGAAGCATCACATGCTTGTACTCAGCGTGTAGGTATTATTAGGGCCCTTTTATCAAGGAAGATTTCCCCAGAGGGTAATGGTCCATTTTGTTCACCTTTGTATGGAGGAAGAGGCATGAAAGAAAGCTACCTCTTAGGGAGCTGGGGGACCTAGTCTGAAAATATTGTCTCCCCTGTCCTACCAGAGTGACCTGTGGTCCTTCCTTCTTTCCAGGTGCTTTGTTCTACACAAACTACCCAACCTGAAGTTTCTGGATGCAAAGAAAGTCACGAAAGGAGAGCGTGAGGAGGCTCTGGTGAGAGGGGAATTCATGAAAGTAGTGAAGCCCAAGGTAAGGAGCCCCAAGGCAGCATTGGCCCCAGACTGGTGTCACATCTGCTTTACACTGTGTACTGGTCAGCCTTGTGTCCTCATCAGCTGGGAGAGAAGTGCCCACATTAGGTCAAGAGGCTTCCTATCTCCTATGGTGACCTGGAAGGTAGAATGTCATGGAAACACTCTTGGCTGTAGCTTGTAATTGGTTAATACAGCAAGTCTATGATGCACTTAGGTCTAACGGTGTTCAGTAACCCAGAGGACCTCATTCAAGAGGTGGTCTCAACTGTAAGGCAGTCCAGGAACTTGTATTTCATGCACAACTTTGAGGCCCCAAGTGGGCTTTCATTTGTTTCTCTGGAATGTGCTTTCTCTCAGAATAAGGCTTTTGGGCTCCAGAGAGATGATTGGGAAGAGAGATATAGATCTTCCATTCTCTCTGGGGTGGTTAGGATTTTACTGGTGCCTCGGGAAGGGGACCCTTCTGTTCCAAAGCCATCAGGGGAGCCAAGAGAATGATTTTCCTCTGTCCAGGGGTTAGGGCACTGCAACATCTCTCTGAGATAGTACTAGAAGAAAAGGCAATTTTTTCTGACAATTTTTCCCCTGGCTTATGTGTGTTACTCACATGTGGCTCTTCAGAATGTACATGGATGGCGTTTATTGACCTTTTCTTTACCAGCTAGCTCAGAATGAGACAGAGAAATTTAATGTGGTGTCATCATAATGACAGTACAGATGAGACAGGGGAGAATTGGCTCTATGTCTAGAATTCAGATATAGGAAGATTTTTAAAAGAGAGGATATATGATGGGGATCTGGCTGTGATTTAAGTGTAATAAACTACAGTCAAAGGGATGGCTTTGATGACCTCATTAAATATCCATTTCTGCCCTGGTGCTCTACAGCACAAGTCCAGTTGCCTCCAGTAAGTCCAGAGATGTTGAAGAGACTTCCATTTAGCATAAATGCTTATAATGTGCAATAATTAATAATTGCTTGCTGATTATCTTATAGATAGAAAGACCACCAGCCATGTAGTCAGGAAGACCTGCCGCTGATATTTATCAGCTATGTGACTGTGGACAAATTAGTTAACCTCTCTGAAACTCAGTTTCTTCCTCAGTAAAATGATGAGCAATGAATATAATAGTGTCTCACTGATTTTTTCATCTAAGAGTGAAATGAAATAACATTTTCAGAGTGCGTCACCATCCTTAAGTGCTATATCCATTAGCATTTTAGGAAACCAAAGAGTCCAGTTTGTGGTGAACATTGTATCTTCTAATTTATAATTATAATC
This sequence comes from Monodelphis domestica, assembly GCF_027887165.1. Taxonomy (NCBI): domain Eukaryota; kingdom Metazoa; phylum Chordata; class Mammalia; order Didelphimorphia; family Didelphidae; genus Monodelphis; species Monodelphis domestica. Next base: position 57,559,461 of record NC_077227.1, read on the forward strand.
TAGAGCAGAAAACTTTCTTCTTCAGGTGATATTTTCTCTTCAAGCCTATCAGGTTCAACTTATTTGGGGTTTTTATTTCTGCCAAATAAAAAAGATTAACTATAAAGGAAATGTATACTACAGGGTGTGTTTTGTGTGTGTGTGGGCGGGTGCATGATACTGCCAGATCAATGCATAGTTACCTGTACAATTTTAGTATACATTGTTAATTCAGAACAACTCACTTGATAAATATGAATTTATATTCATATAAATATAAAAATGTTCACACTTGTTCTTTCTGTGACACAGGTTTGACATGTTGTTTACTGGTGCCTTCATTTATTTCAGCTTTTATAATTCCCACCAAATAAAATAATTTAATTCTTAGGCTTTTTTTTTTCTGTGAAGACTCCAGAGACAAGCTGATATCACGAACCTCAGCAAAGAAGTGGGTGAAATACATTGTATTTCTGTCTTTGTAGTCATTCTGCGCTCTCTCTCTCTCTCTCTCTCTCTCTCTCTCTCTCTCTCTCTCTCTCTCTCTCTCTCTCTCTCTCTCTCTCTCTCTCTCTCTCTCTCTCTCTCTCTCTCTCTCTCTCTCTCTCTCCCTCCCTCCCTCTCCCCTTCACTTACACACCCTTTAAAAAAAGGGTAAAAAGATCAATATTCCTCTGGCTCTGAGTTAATGCTGACATGTAAAGATCTTCATCTTGGCTGCAAACTTGGGAGGGGAGTGAGCCTGGGAGAGAAGGGAACCGATCTCTAAAGGATGGCAAGAACTGTGTTGTTTTTTAATTTAAATTATTTTTGTGTGTGTGGACAAAACAGCTTTTCTAGAAAGCTCAAGGATCTCCAGTAAAACAGCTCTTCAGAGTTACCAATTAGCCTCTAATCAGTCACAGAATTAGCTTGTCTGAATGAGAAGCTCTAACATCCCCCACTAACTGCATATGGCTTGAGCTGCTCATTAATTCTTTAAAGGGTTTGGGGGGGGGGAGAGAGAACAAGAACCTCCAAAGCCTGTTAACTATCGAAGCACAGACCAAAGATGATTGTTTTGTAGCTTCTCAGAACCGAGAGTGACCCTAGAAATCATCTCATCTAACCCCACCTGCTTTAACAGATGTGCAAACTGAAGTCCAGCCAGGAGAAGGGACTTTCCCGAGGCCACACATCTAGCCAGGGGTACATCTTGCTTTTTCTTCCATACATCACTCTATATTTTCCCAGGAGATGTTTCCAAGCTTTTGATTAATACAGCATTAGACCCTTTGCTTCCCCTTGAGCCAGCATTTCCTTTCTTTTGTTCTCTTAAGTGATTGGAGGTAGTACTTTAATTTGAGAAAGGAAAAGTCACCTGAAGATCCAACTGAATTAGCAAATGGATGTTAAAAGGAACTATGGGTGATTGGTTTTTCTTTTTGCCAATTTTGTCCTTTGTACAGATGTGTGACTTTTCTGACTACGAAATAAAACATAGAGATGTAGACATTCCTAGACAATATGCCGCCACGCAGGGCAGCATAGATTGGTACAGAGGATCTACCAACGTACCACAGGGCACCCTTTACTTTTTGTCTTCTCCTTCCTACTGGAGGAAGGAAGAGATGGCATTGGAAGACTGCAGAGTATGCAGTGGATCCAGTGGTTACAAGAGGAGTGGCTAGAGAGCCAGATTCCAGAGTCACAGAGGTGTGTGTATTCTTGGAGAAGGTTTATAAAAAGGGAACAATTTTCAGGGAACGTACTGAGCACTGTGGGTAAAAGCCCATTTTTCATAACAAAATCAGAATTTGACGTTGATTTCTGTCCCTTCTGAGGCAGGGGAGACATGCTATGCTTATTCAGCAGAAAGTGCTGATGAATGATCAAAGGGGCTGTGATTTGGGGAAGTGTTTTCATTTTATTTGTGGCATAAAGTATTTGGCAGAGTGGCAAATGCTTCCTTGATCACAGCCCTCAACCTGGAAGAAATGGCTAGTGGACTCTCTGAACATCCTTGATTATCTCTACTCCCAAGGAAAAAAAAACCCAACCCCATCCTGTCCAAAACATAGAATTGACAGACTCCCTGGGGTCAAGAAGGCTTAGTTTGGTATTGAATCCTCATGTTCTTTCTGCTCTTTCTCCCTCTCTTCCTCTCTTAGTCTCAAGATGATACATTTCTTACCCACTTTTGTTTTTTGTCTTTTGTTAAGTGCCACGTTCTCTCTGGACCTGGATTGTCCTATGGAAAGATTCATGCCATTCAGACAAATCAGTAGCCAATGTTCCAATGGATTTTTCCTTCCTTCTGTTGTTAGGGCTAGAAAATAAAACGACAGTCAGACACTAGTTTCTATCAGTGAATTTTAAGGAAAATAGTTTCCTTTGTCAAATGCTGCTTACTGTTTAGGTGCTCAGTGTTAAGGCAAAGTGGGCAGAATTGACTGGGAAGAGTCCTGGAAGTCCTAGGCAGAAGGCTGCCTCTGTGACTAGAGTGTGACCTCAGACTACTGGTAGAAGGAGAGATCAAAGTGGAGTGGGCGTCCAGGACAGAGTGTGACAGCCCTTCACATCAGGCCGACAGCTCAAGAATACGACAGTCAGAATTGCTTAATTATGTCCTGGCTTTGTAATTATTCATCTCTGCTTGGGCAAAGAGCACACTTGTCATTTTTTTTTGGACATAATTATTTAAACCTGAAAACCCTACTGGTTATGGCACATATAGGAAATTTCTCTATAAACCTTTTAATCAACAGACATTTATAGATGAGGGAACCATGGGGATGCTGGGGAAGGATAGCAGGCTACAGGGACTCATTTTACACTGGAAAGATATGCATGTTGGTCTGTATGTAAATGTCTGCATGTGCAAAACAGCATGTGTTTCCTTGTGTGTGTGGTGTTGTGTCTATGTATACCTTTATGTCTTTGTGTCCTTTGGCATAGTAGAGGATAGCAAGATTGTGAGAGTAACTACAATTATGGTGGGAAAAGACAATGAATTTGGAATTAGTGAAGATTGGGGTCCAAATGTCAGCTCTAATACAGATTAACTGTATTAGGAAAAATCAGATAACCTTTCAAAAACTTGCTTTCTTCATCTTTAAAATGGAACTGGGGGTCCCTCTATGTTATGTGTAATAATATATCCTTGGCAACTCTTAATGTTCTCTAGGCATGTGAGTTATAATTATTACCTAGAACCAGAAGAGACTGTGGGGATCATCAACTTTGACACCCTCATTTTATGGCAGAGGAAACTGAGTTTCAGAGAATTTAAATGGTTTATAAGTAGCAGAAATAGAATTTGAATCCAGTTCCTTTGGGATTGAGTTCAAACTGGGGCAAACTTGAAATTCAGACTTCTTTCCACCTGAGCATGTTTTGGATTGCCCTCTTTCCTATTACCCTTTATAACTTTCAAAATACCTATTTAAAAACACAAGAATAAGGGCAGACTTAGTAAGATTGAACAGGCAGAGGACTCCAAGCAAGGCAGAGGTGCATGGAGGTCAAAATCTTGCTACAATGACAAAAAAATTGTGATGAATTGGGAAAAAGCAAAGCAAAGACAGAAGGATAGGCTAGTATCAAGAATCAAGAGAGAAGGAAGGGTAGTATAGGCCAGTGTGGGGATCCAAGATGGCACGATAGCACCTATTAGCCTTTAGCAAGGTTCACCAGTATTTACCACAATGACTGAGATACCTCTTTCTTGCCTTGTTGATTGACAGATGGATTAATTGGGAATGAAATTAGTGCTTCCTAGGAGATGTACAGAAGGATGGGTAGCAGCCATTTATAAATGGCTTCCAGGAACATTAATAATTGATTTAATTCTATTCTGTTGCACATTGTTGTTTTTCATATCTTTGCATTGATTTTGTATTCATCTGGTTTGGTTTTGGGGAAAAAAAAACATTGATGGGGGCTCATGAGCAGTAACATTAAATCCTTCCCCCAAGAACCACAACACATACTTGAGGGTAGTTTTAGAAGTAGGAGAGTGGGCAGAGATTGCTGAGAAGAGCACTGGGGCTACATTTAGTGGAAAGAGTGGCTGGTGGAAAAACACTAAGTACTTACTGAGGAAACAGTCCCTTTGTTAAATTGTATGATCTTAATTCTGACAGTTTACCTGAATAGCTAACAAACTCAGACTTCTAGATATTTCATGTTCTTTCCTTTTTGGATTTTATGCACAGGGATTATACCCTTAAGAGACTGCAAAAGAAATAGACCACACATTCTCTTCTTATTTTACTGAGTTTTCTAGTTATGATAAACTAGGAAAAATGGGAATATGGCTATAGGAAAATAAAGTTGCACTTTATGATAGATTGAATTTCATGTGATTGAAATAATGGAACTTATTCATCTTCATGGCTCAACACTCCATATCCCTTGCAGCACAGTATGCACGTAGTAAGTGCTTAAATCCAATCACCAAAATCCAATTCAATGAGGAATAATGCCATATTGTGATGTCAGTAGTAAGACAAAAGTCAGGACAATTAGCAATGGCCTGGGAAGCAGTGGTTTTTCTCTGTAAGACCCTGACAGTAGCTAAGAAGGCATTGTGGTGACCCTGAAGCTCTTGACCACTTGGGTTGTAGCAATACCACTGATTAGATTAGCACACTGGACAAAGTGATGGAAATCCTCATATAAATATAAGAAATCATGATTAAGTTTGGGGTGAAATAGGAACAGAGATGTTAAAAGAAAATCTATGAATAAGGGTCTGTCAACAAAGCATCAAGAGACACAAAGAACAGAAGATTGAGTTGGGCTTCCTTCAATTCTATTGCCATAATAAAGTAACCTACATTGGTGTAAATCATCTATCTATGTGCAAGAAGTGTACAGAAGACGCTTAACCCTAAATAAGGAAAATGGCAAGTGCACACAAAATTAGCTAATTAATGTTTTTATTGCACATTTACTACCTCATAACAAAACTGGAAACAGATCTCACTCTTTATAGGGAAGGGCTTTGTGTTGCTCATTACTAAGGGTACCCTTACCTTCAATTAACAAAGCAACATTTTGCTGACCAATGGGTTGTATAATCATAAAAATAGCTTCAACCCTAAGCCTAGATTAGGTTAAATACAAAATAAAATTAAAGAGGTGTTAGCATATAAAAAAGGGAAAGTTGAAGAACCGAAGGTCATTCACAGTCTTCACTTAATGAAAACTATGTGAATTATACCTAATTCCAAAAAAAAATGGAAAAAAAAGCAGCACTGATCTCAAATGATTATGAGAAAGAGACAGGCATGCTTAGACTGGAATTCTGAAAAAAATCCCTCTTTGTGTTGGTCAGCATTATTCAAAACTAGCAGACCAATTACATCAAAACAAAGTAATTTAGGAAAGCTGGTATTTGCTATCACCAGAATATAATAACATATTCTCTCACAATATTTGGAAGAAAATCTAATCATGTTTTAAGAGCCAAATAGAACAGATTATATGGCAATTATGACCATAGTAAAAATCATAGGCAGAAATGTGGACCTATCAAGGAATATTCCTAAATACAGGCATTAAATACCACCAAAGCAGAAATGATGAGAGAGATATTAAACATCTGTAAACACTACTTATTCATATGACCAACAAGATAAAGCACTAGCCACTTTTTCCAGTCTCCATTAATTCTTAGCTTTCCAAAAGCATAATCATAAAGTCCTGCACAATCACTACATGATCTTAGCCAACCATCTGTTAAGAAAAAATGTCAAAAAATTTAAAAAAATTGTGAATTTTTGAAAATGATAGATGTGAGAATGGCAATTCAAGGAAAAATCACTACTACTGAGAATTACAGAACAGTTAACTTAAAGAGCTACATGACAAACAAAGAAATAGCACTGCAAAACATCACTGTAGATGGGGACAGGATGAGCCCTTCTAAAATACTTAGCTAGATGTACTCTAGCTGCTGAAACTGACCTCAAATCTTGATTATTATCCATATGCTGATAAATAACAATTTATCATCACATAAACACAGACCTGAAAATATCTCAGAATATTATTCCAATACAAACTATTTGCCTAGTTTTTTGGATATTATATTGATTCATAAAACAAACAAACAAACAAAAAAACCCTACCAGCAGTACACCACTACTAAATAAACTGAAGAACAAACTTTTTAGTAGATATTGTCATGCTAGATATTCATGCTCTCTAAGATATCTGAGACTAAAAACTTTCAAAATGTAGAGACTTAATAGAATAATTCAAAATCAAGTAGGAATAAGATGAGTTGTATATCACCTCCTTTGTCTGATACTACTATAGTTAAACTGAAGAGTATTTCAGTAAGTCTGTAGATCAAGGGTTCGAAAACTATAACCTATGAGTAAAATCTGCTTTACCACTTGTTTTTTATGTGGCCCAAGGAGCTAAGAATAACCTAATTTACGAGCTATACAAAAACAGGTGGCAAACCAGAGTTAGCCAGCAGGCTATAGTTTTCTGCTCCTTGCTAGAGAAAATGAGCTTATAGTCTGATACTTTTATTCAACTAAAAAAAAGCAATCTCGTTCAACTACAAATTCACTTTTATTTGGCCACAAAAAGTTATTTTGCCCACTTACACAAGAAAACCTTTTTTAATATTAGATAGATGCATATTTCTATATGAATAGCAGAATGGAAACTTGTTCCAGGATGATTTCAATATGAACTTCATTAAATGACTTTATAATATAATAAGAGAAACAAAATTAAATAATGTTTTGTATACAATATCTAGTTTGATCCTTAGAATAATCTATATGAGGAAACAAAATCTTCTGTTAGAAACTAGAATGGAATGTAGGTAATTTTCATAATGCCATATGGAGTACAAATAGTGCCTTATTCATTTTACAAATGAAAAAACTGAGGCTCATAAAGAAATTTGTTTACAGAGTCTTGCCTCATAAAGGACACAACATTGAATCAAAACCTGTTTTTCTGTCCTTCATCTTCTGTTCATGCTGGTTTCCATTTTTATTTTATAGCTTGTGAAATTAATGAGCAGATTTCTGTTAAATGATATAGACCTTTATTCAGCATATCTTCAGCACCTAAGATATGAAGGACAATCTGATGGGGTTGGTCCATGTTGAAACAATATCAAAAATCTTTATGAAAACTAAAAATACCAATTAATTACCTGGATATATGACTCTGTGAAGCTAAAGAAAATTGGTATTTTGCTTCATTTTTAAGTTGTCATAGAAGACTTTTGAGTCAGGTACATCTATTCACAATCATGTTCAGAATCAATTCCCAGTCATTTTATAGCTAATATTGAAAGGGGAAGGGAGATTTAGATTTCTTTTAATAAAAAGAGGTTATTCAAACAATGATTTAAAACTATATTCCTTCAACCTCATTCTTGTTTTCACATTTCCTTCTACATTTAAAAGGGAACATCAATTATTGTCTTTCATTGACTTTTCTTTTTAGTTTCCCATCTAACTTTAGCTAATAATAAATAGAATTTCATGTTTTCAGAGAAATGCCATCAAAATATTGCCAGTTTTGCCTCCCTCTGTAGCATGTCTATATGTCTTGAGAATGGGTCACCCAATCAAAATCAAGGATACGGTTGTTTGTTTTTGAGAGCTTGAATTAAAGTTTTTCTTGGGTGGCATGGGGGTGAGGATGGAATATGAATTGCCATACTTGTCTTTGTAGTGTACCTGGAGGACAAGCATTACAATTCCCTGGAAAAAAATATGAAGAAGAATGAGATAGTGTATCTGAAGTACTTTTTAAACCTTCAAAATCCATATAAATGTTCACTATACTTAATAGACTTTCAGGTCTTTTTTGGCTCTAAATCTGTGATCCTAATTCCTTTTACATATTATATTATTTTAATAGAGAGGAACCATGTCATAGTAAATAGAATCATGGACTTTGAGTCAAGGAAATCTGGGTTCAAATCTTGCTGCAGAAACACTTTCTAATTGTGTGACTTTGAACATGTCACGTAAGCTCTCTTTATGCTTCAGTTTTTTCATTTGTAAAATGAAGAGCTTAGAATTTGATGACTTCTAAGATTTGTTCCAGTTTTATTTTATGATACTATGGTCCTATTTTTACTAACACATAGGCTTGACTTGATTTGGGCTTGATAAATGTCATTGTTGAAATTGACAGTAATAATGATGATAATGAGGAGGAGAGTGATCTGGTGTTGATGGTGTAAGATTGCCGAAGGCAGTAATATAAGTCCTTAATCTGTCCCTGGTTCTGAATTTGTCCTCAAAGTAGAAAGAAAGCAGAGTAGCTCAGAAAATTCCACCCCCCCCCCCAGGAATACTAACATGAGAAAATGAAGCCTAGACATAAAGAATATGGTATCTAGTATTGAGGTCCCCAACTGTCTAGTATAAATAAATGATAATAGCTTAAAAGGAGGCATCACCATATAAACTCTTATAAGGAATCCTGTTGAACTATTGGTCTACTCCATTTAAAAGATTTTCTCAATATATATTTATAATGAAGCTAATGAAATCCTCTTATTTCAGTAATCTAGGTTTTGAAGAGTCAAGGATACATGGATTTAATCGTTTTGAACTAGACCATGAAAAGTTTCAAAATGGGTAATCATGTAAGAATAATGGCTTTGATGGGCCCTAATAGCCTCTTAGGTAGTTATCTTCACATTATCACTGTTGGGTTTTTCTGGGTTACTTTTGGTAAAAGAATTGTTGGGATTTTCATTTTGCAAATAAAAAAAATCTTACTTATAGGGAAGGAGATACATTTTAAATCAGTTAACGAAGAAAATGGAAATAGACAAAAGCAAATTGGGGTGGTAGTATTATGTACTTGTGTTGGGGCAGGAGTGAATTTGATTTAAAGTTTTCATTGTGGGGAAATTCAGAACTAACAGAACAACAGAATCTCACACATAGGACTTAATCTGACTTCTGACCATGGAGTGAACTCACTTCCTAGCTGGGAGATCATAAATGATATATAATTAAAAAAAATTAAAAACTTAATTTAAAAATTTAAAAAACAATTTAAAAAATTAAAAATTAAATTTAAAAAATTAAATAAAGGGTGATTTTGTATGAAATGACTGGACAGGAAGTACCCATTTGAAATAGGAAGGACATCCCCAGATGAGCCATCCAGGGAATGGAAGCCAAAAGGCAAAATCCTCTCTCATTTGAAGGGAAACTCACTGAGAGTACTTTTCTCCCTGGTTAACTGACTTTATTCTATTCATTCATCTTTTGAACTGATTGGTGTTTAGTAGGGAGGAGCCTTTTCAGAAGAAAATTACCCATTTTAGAATCAGATATATGGAAGGAGTTGATATCAATTGCTTTGAAAGTCATTGGGCATTTTGACCTCCTACAAAAGAAAGAAGGCTTAGAGTGATGGGGAGTCTGATGAGATAGCTATTTCAGTAGGTTTTCACATGGAACACACACCATTGGGGACAAATGGTGTGATGCATCTGTTTGAAGCAGAATTCTATTAAATATTAGCATATTAGCATTATTTTGCTATTCAGAATTCCCCAGGCTAAGGAAGACTAATGAAATGAAGAAGATATTTGTTGCTCTGAAGTACCTGTTTTTGGTCCCCCAAATGAATGCTACTCACAGTATGAAGACAGTTGACTTCAGGGGAAAAACAGAAAAGAAATAAAAAAATCTAAACTCCATAATGAAGTTTAACATTATGAGGAATGTTTCTTAATCCTTACCATGTGAATGGTCTCTTTGTTGTTCCAAGTTCCCAATAATGTGTGTTCAACTCAACTTTTCTTCCTCCTAATTGCATAGACACATAGATCTCAATAAAGATTGAGTGAGATAAAAATCATACCCCTTTGACTAAATGAATTTGGCCTAAATATTGGTCCTGCTAGAGCAGATATGAAACTGGAATATACTTGTCTCCAGAGAAAATTGGAGACTTTTCATCTCATACCCACTATGCTAATAGGAGTTAGCTTTCTAGATTTCCTTAGAATAAAGATAGGATTGATCTCTATGGATATATTTATTTATAGTGAAAGTTTAGAGAAGTGAATATATACACACCTTGGTTACATTTTTGGAGAGTGAGCACATGGTAGCATATGGTATTTCCCTTCATCTCAGTGCCAAAAGAAACTTTACGATATTTGTTAGGACTGTAGTACAGAGACGCATACCTATATTGGTCCAAACATAGAATGTATCTCCAAAATGGAGGTCTCTTTAAAAGGAAAATGTATGTGACTCACAAAGTAGGACTGAATGTGTGTGTGTGTTTGTGCATGAGTATGTGAGATTTATGGCTACATTGAAAAAATACTCATTGGTGTGATGTAAAAAAAACTGGAAAATAGAGGCTGCCCTCCAATTGGGGAATGGCTGAACAAATTGTGGTATCTGTTGGTGATGGACTACTATTGTGCTCAAAGGAATATTAAAGTGGAGGAATTCCATGGAGACTGGAATGACCTCCAGGAAGTGATGCAGAGTGAGAGGAGCAGAACCAGGAGAACATTATACACAGAAACGGATACACTGTGGTACAATCGATTGCAATGGACTTCTCCTTTAGTGGCTATGCAATGACCCAGGAAAATTCTGAGAGACTTAAGAGAAAGAATGCTATTTGCATCCAGAGAAAGAACTGTGGTAGTTGAAACACAGAAGAAAAACAACTGCTTGATCACATGGGTTAATAGGGATAGGATTAAGGATGTAGGATGTAGGATTGAGGATAAGGATCTAGACTCTAAACAATCACCATAGTGCAAATATCCCTCTTGCCTCAGTTTCTTCATCTGAAAAGTAAGTGGGAGAAGGAAATTGCAGTTCAATTCAGTATCTTTTTCAAGAAAAATCCAGCTGGGGTCATGAAGAATCAGACACAACTGAAATGACTAAACTACAATGTGTATTGATATATATATATATATATATATATATATATATATATACATTTTATTTCAGAGAGGAAAATAATAGCCAAGGAGTAAAGAGTGAGACACTGGGAAGGACCTTTTACAGGAGACAGGATTTTAACTATATAAAGGAAGTCAGGGAATCCAGGGGACAGAGAAGGGAGGGTGGAGTATCCTAGACCTTGGATGTAAACTGTGAATAGACATCAAGTTGGGGGGATCATGTGTGAAGTTCAGCTAGTATCACCAAATTTTAGTGTATAGAAGGTAGTAAGAGTAAAATGGGGCTCTGTTGTGAAGGGCTTTTGGGAATTAATCAAAGAATATCATATTTGATCCTGGTGGTAAGAGGGAGCCATTAGAGTTTATTGAGTAGGGGAGTTATACGATCATACTCAAGCCTTTCCTCTAGATATCATATTATCACAATGGTAACATGAGGGTTTCTATCTATAATTCTTCCTTCTAATTGACCCCCTTCCTTTTATGATCATACATCTTTATAATTTTATATTTTATGCTTTGCTGAGTGAAAAATGCTTATTGTCCCAAACAGACACTCAATCATTTTTTGTGCTTGTGCACCCCTTTGGCAGTCAATCTGGCAAAGCTTACGGGGCTCTTTTCAAATACATAAAATAAAGGACTGAGGAAACCAATTGTGTTGAAATAAAGTTATTCAAAATATATATTTTTCTGAAGTTCATGGACCACAGGCTAAGAACTCCTGTTCTGAAGTCATTTATGCTATTTTATGCACAATCCAGTGAACTAGTAATCAATACAAAGCTCTTGGATGGACACATGGATTCAGATGGATGCTATGTTGGGCCAAGAATTGAATAGTAGAAAGAGAGCAAGATGGAATGAATTTGGAAATGGTTTAGAGATTTCAATGCCATCAAGTAAAACAAAAGCCATGCTAAAACAAAATGGCATCATTCTTTTGCATCCATAATATTCAGGTGCTATTATATGGCTGTGAATCTTAGGAACCATAACCATCAAAGACTCAAAAGTGGGGGTCACCTAGAGGGCATTTGAAAGATTCATGGTGGTGTAACCAGGTGACAACCTATTACCCGGGATAAGTACACCAGAAAACAATCATATACATTAAAATATATTTACTATAAAAAATCATTTATGTTTCTCTCAATTAAAATTAAATTTCATTCTTGTCATCTTGTCTTTTTTTTTTCTTTGCTGTTTCTTTTGCCTACTTACTGAGGATAATCTCAGACCATGTACATGTTTTGTAAATGGGGATTTTGTTGAGACCCACAGCTAGGATGCTATCAGATTCCTCGGGACACTACTGATCTCCTAGAGAACCAGAATATGTGATCTGGATATGAGAATAGATAATGTAAGAAGAAAGAAAGAAACTGAGCTAGAATGAATTAGAAAAATATAAACAAAAACTAAACTACTCCTTTGGACTACAGAAGGCACAATGAGTCTGGGGTACATTTCATGATGAGAATTCTTCCTGTGTGGCAGTTATCCAGATCACTACAGTGTTAATTCCTCCTTAAATTATCTACTTCCTTTAACCATCCATCTTCCTAGTAATTGTATAGAGCAGAAGGAAGATAATCCCCATGATGGGAGGTGAGGCAGATTCCTAATACTCTCTTCCATCTTAGTCCTTATTGTTCTACCCAGAGCTGTCCAGAGTGGTGGAACATTCATGATCTGCTGAATGTAGGCTAAATCTGTTGGGTCTGGCTCTTGAATTTTTATATCACTGCTTTGATTGAAATGAGAATCAGTTATTCAGCCTTTATGTGCAAGGTACTCTAATAAGCACCAGGAATACAAAAAAAGATGACAAAAATGTGGTCCCTCCTGTCAAAAAGCTCATATTCATTAGACTATGAGACAGACAACACATAAACAATTATTAACATAAAAATATACAGAGAACAAATGGAAGGGAATCTCAAGGAAAGCACTAGAAGTAATCAGATGGGGATGGGTGAGAAAAATTGCTCTTCAGAAATTGAAGGAAGTCAGAGAAGCCAGAAGGTGAAGGTGAGAAGAGCAGTGGGACATTCTAAGCATGGAGGGAAGCCAATGAATATAAGATTAAGTATCATGTGCAAGAAACAAGAAGGCAGCTAGCATTGCTGGTTTGTAGAATTTATAGAGTTAGTCAACTAGCATTTTATTAAGCCCCTACTATGTGCCCAGATCTTTGGAGGAAAATGAGCTGTAAGAAGACTTGTTGCTTAGTCATTTCAGTTATGGCCATCGCTTTGTGTCCTCATTTGGGGTTTTCTAGTGTATAATTTTTGTAAAATCCAAGACTTAAAATTTTTTGAGAAAAATTTCAGGAAATGAAGCTTGCTGATTCCTCAAATCAAGAAAGCGAACTGTTTGGGAAAAGTACCATAAAGAAACCTACACTGCATCAGAAGATTCAGAATGGACTTTGGAATATAATTGATTGAACTGAAGGGGATTAAACATATTTATTCTGAATGTAAACTCTTATGCCAAAGGGGACTTCCCCCTAATTAGCTTTTTGCCAATGTGCCTACCAAACATTGGTTTTGCTTTCTTTTATTTCCCTCTTATCTCCAACTATTTTAATTTCCTCTTAGAAAGTGCAATATTGTATGCACCTTTAGCTAGAAGACCTTTAGAGGTATAAGCTGGTTATGTTAAATGATTCAGTGGGGAGACTAGTCTCCCAAAGAATCACAGGGGGAATTATGAAGAGTGATTCAAACTCTCTTTCTCTATCAGTGACTTTTAAGTTAATCAATCAAAAACTTAAGTATCCCTACTTAGCACCTTACCAGTCACTAATTATGAGAGTTCACAAGTCACTTGTTAGAGTAGTTGACAACTCCAGAGCCCAATGCCCATCCCACCCCACCTCCAGCAGTGCTAGGCAAATTGAAAGACTGTGATTGGTTCCCTTAAAGTCGGGAAGGAACAGGAAGTAACATGGAAAAGTGACTATAAAAAGTCCCAAACTTCCTGTCCAAAAAATGTCTCCTTGACTCTTATCTTTTGGAGTTCTTCTTTGGAGTCTCTTCTCCTTGGATCTTCTCCTTTGAACTTCTTCTTTGGAGGATGGCTCCTTGGGGCTTTTGGACTTCAACTTCGATTTGGAGCTTTGGACCTTTCAACTGGAGTTTTCAGCTTTGAGACTTTGATTTTCGGGTTTGAAACTTCTTGGAGTCAGGGATTTTCTTGTTGGGTTCACTGCTGCCTCAGTAAGCTTAGCTCACAAGGGTTTTTCTGAATTGGGACCTTGCCTGGATCCTGCCAGACTTGCTGGTGAGTGACTAGGATTCCCATGTGGAGATTGGAACTCTGTCAGGGAGTGAGCTTCACTTCACAAGATCAGCATTTAGGGTAAACTAGGCAGTCTCCTTACCTCTTTCCCTTCCATATTTCCCTTATTTTACTAATATTCCAATTAAACAAAATTGTTAAAAGCTGTTGATAGTTTTCATGACTTAAGGGATAATAATCAGCGACCACTTTTTATAAGTCTCTTATTTAGTCAAAATCCCAATTTAACTATTATACTTGGCAAAGATCCTGGAGTGGTTTGCCATTTCCTTCTCCAGTTCATTTTACAGGTTAGGAAACTGAGGTAAATAGGGGTAAATTATTTGCCTTGGTCATACAACTAAGTAAGTGTCTGAGGCCAGATTGGAACTTGGGAAGATAAATCTTTTTGACTTCAGGCCCGACCCTCTATACACTGTGCTAGATAATTGCCTTTGTAAAAAAAACTAGAATAGAAAAGGTCCAGGTTGTGATGGATTTTAAATATCAGGCAAAAATTTATTCTAGAGGTAAAAGGTAATTAGTATGGCAACTATGCCTGACATTCTCATGTATACATCATGTCTTACAATAACATTATTGTTGTCCTATTGACCAAGCTAAGGGGGAGACCAGAGAGAGTAACAGGATTTTCCATAGTTAAGAGTTAGAAGGCTTGCTCTGAAAATCCTGTAGAATGATACTACCATTAGCTTATTTGCTTTTCAGTTTTGTACAGTGGGGTGTCATACAGTAACAGACAGGGTGCCATCAATGAGGCGAAGATGCTCTGTAATTAGGGCTCCCTTTGATGCTAATTTAACTAAGTTCAATGCTTTTGTCACTGATTGCAATTACACCAACCCTTTTTACTGAGGACATTTTAAAGACAATTTTATTTTTCATGTGCATTTTTAAATATGGCAGTAAATTTTGAGCTACATTACCTGAATTAGAACTCATTATTTCTTTTCAGCTCAAGGAACTAATGCTCTCCATCTAGGAGTCAAAGCTATAGGTTTGGTTTTTTTTTTTAAGTAGAAGAATTAAGCACTGCTTTTTTTTTCATTCCCATATAAGTTTGCTCATTATAACCATTTTAGCTGGAGATTAAAATTCAGAAATAAATCTCCTATTATTGTTGATAGTTATCATATAGTTTTTTGAGGTTTAGAACCTCTCTCCTAGGTTTTGCTCTAGGCATTTCTCCCCAAAACAAAAATACAAATAAAATCCTAACATTTACCTTTTCTTTTGTTCTTTCCCTAAAAAAATCACTATCCATTTGTTTTAGAAAGCTTTATAATCTGAACATTTGAATAACATATTAGGATATCTTGAAGAATCCTAGTGTGCTGAGGGTCTTACAGCTAGAAAGGACTTTCAAGATGATCTAATTCTCCTCTATTTTACAGATTAGAAAACCGAGACCTACGTAGAAGTGGCTTCTCCAAGGTCATGAAGGTAGTCAATGATAGATAAGAATTTAAACCTACTTCCTTTGGCTTCAAATCCAGCCCTCTTTTTTTACAATTCCCAAAGTTCCATTTTAACCAGTTTTTGTTGTTTTAGACATATTAGGTCTTGTGTGAGCCATCTCAGTTTTGCCATCAGTTCTGGTAGCCAGGGGATAGCTCTACCATTGGCCCTGGTCAATTCCTATCCGTGATATTATATTAATTATAAGTTCTAGTAGAATTTGACTACTCTTCGCAATGTAATGATCTGGGACAATTTTGAAAATGACAGGGAAGGCTATCCACCTCCATAGAAAGAACTGTTGGAGTTGAATGGATGTGTATCAAAGCAGAGTATCTTTCACATCAGCATATTTATGATTTTATTTATGGGTTTTGGTTAGGTATGAGTGTGCACTTACAACAATAACCAACGTAGAAGTGTATTTTGTGTGACAAAAATAAAATTGAAAAATTGAAAAAAACATGCAAGCAAAATTTGGATGCTGTATGTGCAGAGTCTTCATGTGTCCTCAGAAATTGTGGTGTATCCAGTGGTCTTGAATTCAGTCCTTTCATTTGGAATTTTTTGTCTTCTTTTTGTCTTTTTGTCTTTTGCCCTTTTTGTCTTCTTTTCCCAAGACCAGCAAACATCCACCATTATTGTCTCCTAATGTTGGCTCCAGAGGGAATCTGGCAAAAATGGGCATTTGGAGTAAGGTTGAACAATGTTTCATACATAACGTGAATCAGAAAGTATTTTACTTGCTTTATGACAAAGGGGAATAGAAGAGATTGGAACAGCAAACAGTATGGTCAGAGGCATGAATCAGGAAATACATTGTTAACATTAGGCATAAAGGAGAGCCAAAGAGAGTGGAACAGCCTCCAGTATCAGAGGAGTCTATGGATCTGATAGGCATTGGAGAGGAAGGCTTTAGAGCTGGGACCAATTTAGATTAAGAAAATGTGAAGTAGAAAGCTAGCCTCTGAGCTCTTTGGTTTGGGTGACTTTAAGCTCAAACATCTTAATTCTTCTATAATTCTTCTGGCAAACTCTGCCCTCTCAAACCTAGGAAATCAAGCCCAGCATCTAGTTTCCTTGATTTGACCTTAGATTGAACACGACTTGCCTTATTGTAAGTAAAAAAAAAATGGGAATGAAGTTTGAGGTTGGGGTTCAGAACTTTGCCCTAATGGAAAATTATCTCATCATCCAAAGGGACTTAGCTTAGAGAGGAAAGGTTGAAATGATTGGGTCATTTGCAAATTTAAAACTAAACAACACATGCAAAAAACATATATCAACGGACTAAATGCTACACTCAAGAAATGAGATTTTCTGAAAATCTGTTTCAGTTCAGCCTAATGTTAAAAAAAAAAAGTCTAATTTCTGCAGTCATTCTAATTCAGTCATGGGCTGCTTTAGAAAGGATTGAATTACAAATTATGTCTCTTTCTTGTGTTCAGGAAGGTCTAGCACCAACTTGCATCTTTCCTCCATGCCAAAAGCCAATGCATCAATCTGACCCTTGTGAAATGCATTTACTTAGGTTAAAATAAATAAGGCAGGGAATTTTGGAATGGAAAAACAAGACATTTTCTGCTCCACTCCCCATCCTCCTCTTTCCCACCCCATTCCTTTGCACATTATATGACTAAATGTGCAACTTTGTCCACATAACTGCTACAAACAGTTCACTGTGTAGGCCAAATGCTCTCTAATGCAGTAAAATTAAGAAATAATATGCTTTGAAAGTGATTTATGAGTGTGGTTAAACTGCCAGATTTACAAAGAAATAGTTCAGATCTTGGGAAGCCTCAGGAGTCACGTCAAAAATGAATTTGACCATGATTTAAACTGCTACTTTTCTTACATGACATTTAATATGTGTACTTTGGAGGCCCATATGTCTTTAATAAAATAGCATTAAGTTTTAAATATGATATGAATGCAGCCAGTTTCTAAATTCATAACCTTTTCCACAACTCCAAAATGCTAACCAATAAGGGAGTCACACATGCAATAAAATATAAACCTTAGAAAATAGCTTTTTATTAAAATGGTTAGACACTTGGCAGCTGGGTTGCAATGTAATAAATACTTTTAGCTAGCATGGGTTTATCAGTTGTTGTTTACTCTGCAAGCAACTAGGACTAGACAACTAATTATAACCTTGGCCCCAAAAGGAATCCATGTCCCTCTCTTCTGGGCCATGGCCTCATTTGGTAGCCCGGGGAGGAAGGGAATTATACAGATAAGACATAGCTGTAGGGTCAGAAGACCAGATTTCTAATCCCAGTTCTGCCAATAACTAGCCAGATAAATATGTATAAGTTATTTGACATTTCCTAGGCCTCAGTTTCCTTATCTGTAAAGTGAGAACACATAGATTCCTTCTAAGAATTTTCTTTAGTTCTAGGATTATGTTTAGAAAACTTGATTTAAAAAAACAATCAGGAGAGTTAGGTAGACTTTCCTGGGCCTGGTGCATGGACCCTCCAGTTTTTACCTCGTTTATCTCTCTGGGTTCCTGGAAAGAAGAAAACTTGTCAGAAACGATACGAAGACATATACAGTACGGGTAGGATTTGAGTGGTATTGGTGGCCGACATCAGTTAGCATTTCCCAGATATGGGAGTGGGACATGAGAAGCTGCTTTTTTTACTGCCTTTTAGGTTGCCATTTTATAGCAAATGTGTGTTAGCCTTGTAAGGAGCACTGTATCACAATAAAAGGTCTTTTAGTGCCTTTTTAGAAAAAAAAAAAAGGATCTCTGTAGAGTGTTTTTGAAATAGAACTTACTGATCTCTCAGGTTCTCAATACTTATAGCCAAACTTTTTTCTTCAGGGTCACAAATAAAACCTCCAGTTCCTAGGTTGTCACTTGCTATCTCCCCGGACTTCCTGACTCCCTGACAATCCCTGACAGAGACTCATTTTTGCTGGTGAAAATAGAGATTTCTGCTCTGGAGTGGCCTGGCCTGGGGAGGATCAGGGCGCACATTCTAGGGAACTCTAGACCAAGGGGTCAGTTTACAAGCTGCCAGGGAGTAGCAGTGGTCAAGGGGAGATCTTGATGGAGGGGGAGGTGGAAGGAGAATGCAACATGACTGATGGGGACCTCTTCATGAAAGGGCTTTCCAACACCTTATTGGTTGGCCTGGTTCTGGAAAGAAAGGCTTCCCATCTTGCTCGCCATCTTACAAAGTGTTCATTGAGCTGCTAAATTGTAGTCCTCTGGAATTATGGGTTCCCCAGAGCATCTAGAAAATTATTAACAGCATGTAATCCCGCTCAGTGTGAATGCGCCTTTAGTCTGTTAGCCAAATCTTTGCATAATACCAATCATTCTACCTATAAAAGCACAAATATGTTATTGTTCTCAATCAGTAATTTAATGCAGCTATGGGGAGGAGAACAAGAGAAAAGAAGATTACAAGCTAGCTGATCGTGCTTTTATTTCTCTTAAATCTATCCACACTTCTCGGGGGTTGTACTTGTTTAAAGAATGTTCGCAACAGTGCAGTCTGTGTGATTTGGAAAGCAAATCAAACTCAATGTGGATTTTCGGTGTGTGCTGTTTTTAAAAGATTTCATGCATTTATTTTAAATATACATTTCTTCCTGAGAAGGACCAAACCTATAATCTTTTTTCTTGTTCCATTACTTTTGGGGTGGGGGGAAGGGGGTGACTTAATTTTGGTATGGAAGGTTCACATTAACATCTGCCACCCTCTCGTGAGGTATTATTCACAGCAGAGCTATTAAGGCTAATTATTTTCTGGTTTTATCAAAGGGGAATATTTGAGCTGACAAAAAAATGCATTTATTGGGAAGAAAAATGGCCTGTTTAAATAAGAAAGGGCTCATTACTGGTACTTTTTTACTCCTTGTTTTTAGCCTGTGCAGTGGGAGGGGTCTCATGCCCACCAAACTCTGCAATGAAAAAGAAAAAAAATTTTTCTGCTTTGGCAGAAATGTCATGCTTCTGTGGAAGAAGCTGCCCATTGTCCTGTCCATGTGGCTTCACCTCATGAGCAACTTCTCTTTGATAGCCAGCTCTTAGATTTAGAACTGAAAGGGACCTTGGGAATGATCTGGTCTAATCAACTGGTTTTACAGATAAAGAAACTCAAGCCTAGAAAAATAGCTTGTCTTTGGTCACACAGATCATGGGCAGGGGAGCTAGAATTTGAACCCAGGAATTCTGCTTCCAATTGCAATGATCTCTCCATTTCCCTTCTCCCCCCCCCCCCAAACACTTACATTCTATTTTGGAATGAGTACTAAGCATTGGTTCCAAAGCAGAAGAGCAGTAAGGGCTAGGCAATGGGGATTAAGTGATTTGTCCAGCTAGGAAGTGTCTGAGGTCAGATTTTTGAACCCAGGATCTCCTTTCTCTAAGTTTGACTCAATTTATTGAGCCATTTAGCTGTCATGATCTCTCTATTTCTGAGCTTTGATGGATCTCCATGATTCTCACCAGCTCCAACAGGCTTTGATTAGAATCTCCAAGAAGCCAAGATAACCTAAAATCTCTAGCCTGTGGAATGATGAATAGACACTTGTATAAGAACCACCACTAGATTTCTACCTCTGGGTCTGCCCCTCAGTCTGTCAAGAGGCATTGATTAAGGGCTAATTTTGTGCCCAGCACTGTGCTAACTTCTAGGGAGATAAAAGGCAAAAATACTGTTTGTGTCGAGACCTCATTTTCCTCATCTCTAAAACGAAGGAGCTAAAGCAGATGATCTCTAAGGTTTCTCCTTGTTCTAAAACAATAATATTCCATGACTAGATCTCAGAAGCTCCCTTTGGCTCTGAGATTCTATTCTTTCTGATTCATTCCCTTGGATTCATATAAATGGCCTCAGCCTCTAAATACCCAGCAAAACTAATTCAATTATAGCCCCATCAGCTGTCACAAAGCCATTGAGTTTAGCATGATCTGAACTGTAGATATTGTCCTGGAGATTCACTGGCCTTGCTTAAACTGATGGGTCATTTTTTTTTTTGGCCTGGTACATTCTTCCTCGGTGCCCATCACAACCTCTCCCTGTAAGGTAAGCTATACCAATGGCTCTGATGGATGCAGCATTCAATGCTGTCACCTACCACTGATCCATATTATATGACTTTGAAGTAGATGGGATAAGTAACCTCATATACAGATGACATAACTAAGGCCATTTTATACTATGATTGGAACTAAGACTGGAACCCACATCTCTTCTCCCTCATATCTTTATACATGTAGAAGATATTTTTAGAAGATTCCTGATGTCTTCTAAAGAGAATATGGGCCATCATTGGCTTAACCAGTCATGGAAAGCAAACTCTTTGAGAGCAAGGTCTTTTTTGTCTTTGTAGGTCTAGCATTGAGCACATAGTAGGTGCTTAATGCTTATTGGTTGATTAGTGGGTCAATGATGATTCCTAAAGAAGAGGTTGCACTAGAGTAAAAATTATTTTAGACCCATCTGACTTCTATTCCCTTTTCCTGTTTGAAGGTCAGCATCCTTCATGTGTCCTATTTCACAACCAAATGCAAGAGGCCCATCTTATGTCCCCGGGAGTGGAAAGAAAAGCAAGGATGTTTAGTTAGTAGCCAAAAGGTCCCCAACCTGCTGTTTGAGCTCAGTGCTGACTTTACAATTTGAGGCTGAAATTTGTGCTTTCCTCTGAACTGTGTATGACCCCATAAACCTTTCCCCAGACTCCTCTTGGGTTGCGCTGGGAATGATGCTTGTTCTTGGGTCTTTAGTTTGCAGAAGTTCACACATGAAAACCATCAGTTTTGTGCTGTGCAGGGCTGGCCCAGGCTTCCTCCAAACTAGGCTCCTGGGGACAAATTGGACCAGTGGGGCTGTCAGAGGTGCACTAGTAGACCCTTACATGATGATATCCACAAAGGCTGGAAGTCCTTTCAAGGGAACATCTTATTTCATTGCCATTCAAAACAGAGTCTCTATCAGGACAGAATTCTGCGATGAGCTGTAGATGAATGAAGATTGTCAAGCCACAAGGCAGGAGGAAACATATCAATATCCAGCCATTTTGCTGCCCTTCTCTTATAGGACAGTGTTATTTGTCTCTCTTATGGCCAGTAATGATTTATAGCATACATGGGGAAGAAAGAAAAATTTGTGCACCTGGATCTGTGTGAGTGCGTGTATCTCCCAGAAAATTCACTAACTTCAGCATGATGGGGCTGGTGAGAAGCTAGTCTTCACTTCTAGCTGCTCTCATGAGTGGTTCTATCATCAAAGCCTTATTGTTTAGGGGGCATCCATGTGGGCACTATGGGCAAAAAGGGATTTATGCCCCATTGAAAGTATGGGGTACGTGTATATGACAAGAATTACTTGAAGTTATCTGGATCTCAGGAAGCCTGCTGAAGTAAGAGTTTTACTGCCAGACCAGGATGTATATGGATTACAAAGTGGACCTTCAATATGGAGGTATTTGATGAAACAGAAAAAAAAATAGTTCTCTGAAATATACTAGAACTAGTCGGAACAAGGTAGGGGGGAAAGTATAGGTGAGGTCAGAAACTAGAGGTTCCACCAGCATGTCAACCCCAAAATCTCCTTTTGGTCTTCCCTCTAAATTCTCAATTTCCTTAATTTAGGCATGTACATTTGATGGTGCCACCATCATGTTATTTTCTCATATTCTTTGCCTTCCCATTTCTTCTTTAACCTACAGAACCAACGTGCTTTATCTTTTTCCGCTGCTTTGACCTCTGTGATCACTTGAATAGGAACTCTCCTCTCTATCCTCACAATCGTTCTTAAACTCATGGGATTATAAAATGGCAAGTAATAGAGCAAGGATTCAAATCCAAGTCTTTTGACTCCAATTTCTACTTTGTTTAATTTCTAATCTCTATTCACCTATCTATTTTCATGGCATCTTGACTGGTCATTCAGCCTCTAGCTAATCCCTTTCCCAATTCATCTTCCAAACCACTGCCTGAGTAATTTCCTTAACACATTAATATAATCATGTAACTTCTATAGTGAAAAATCTCCAATGGCTCCCCATTGTCTACTGAATAAAACATAACCTTTTTCTGACATTTAAGATCTACTATAGTCTGACTCCACCCTACCTGTCCAAACTAGTGTCATTCTTCTCCTCTTACTGCCCTCTTCATCCTAATAAGGTTATATAGAATATATTCTCTGCCACACCTTGCTCCCAAATCTTGTCCTGCCCTCTCCCATCTCCATATTTTTGCTGGCATCTCTCCCTCCAGAACTCTTCACTACTACTATGTCTTGAATTAATTCCCTCCCTCTTCCTATCTATCTAAGTCCCTCAATTCCTTGAAGGCCTAATTCAGATGCTGCCTACTCTATGATGATGTGTTTGACCTTCCCTAAGTGAAAATGGTCTCGTCTTCAGATTTCTTATAGCATTTTGCTTGGACGTCTCCTTTGCATTTGTCTCCTCTCATTTATCATAGTTTTTTGTGTCCTTTTTCTTGCCTCATGTAGATTCAATGCATCACTGCTTCTGATTGAAGGTAGAACATTTTGAAGAAAAAAGTTGGGAAGCAAATAACTGGTCGGAAAGGATGATATCTGAAAACAGGTTGTATTTTTTAGAATAGGGCTTAAATTTCAGAATAAAAGTTTCTTGAGAATTATATTTAATAGGCAAGGGTCTATACAAATTCTTATCTTTTGATTCCTCAGGTATACAAAACACTATATTTTCCTTGAAAAAAAAAGCCTTTTGAAGATGGGTAGACCCAATTTTGAGGAAAGAGTAGTAACCTACAAATCCGTTTATCAGTGTACTCATTGAGATCTTTTTACTAATTTACTAATTAGTAATTACTAATTGTTATTTTGGGAAGGTATTTTCCTTCTCAATGTATTCTTTCACCTTCTGTCCTTTTTCATTACTCAAATTTATATAGTATTTTTAACATTTACAAAAAACCTGAAAGGTTTAAACAAGTCTCTACGGTCCTGTCCAGGATTGTGTGACACAAAGTTATATCATGTGTGCTCTAGAGTAATAAAGATTCAAAGGGGAGCACCACTCATCACAAAGGAAGGACATATTCGGATCAAGTATTGCAAAAGCTATTAGGTAAAGAGGTCTTGGGGGCTGGGCAAGTAATGTCCCAGTGAATCTAAGTATTTTGGAGAAAGGCATTTCATGTTAATATCTGAGCATACTATCTCGCTAGCTATCCACACAGAATACATAAACATATTTGTATATGCATAAATACACATGCATGTATTAATAAACATATATATATTATATATACATAATCAATGTGTATGGATACCTATGTTGTTGCAATTATTATTGCTTTTTTTCTTTAACTAGACCTGTGATTTCATGCGTGTAAGATACTCCAAGTGAGAAATTTTCTCCACCACTGTTGGTCAGGACCTTCACTGTAACTTATGAACTTCAAAAGGTGCCTAGGTCAACTGACCGAAAAAGTTACCCAGCCAGTCTGTTGTGTTAGAGGTGAGACTTGGATCTAGGTCCTTCTTACTCCATGGCCAGTTATTTACTCACCATACCTTGAAGCCTATCAACATTATTCAAGACTAAGCTCAATGGACAGAAAGGTTCCCCAAAATATGGTTAGTCTCAATGTAAGAGAAACCCTTCCCATTAAAATTGCCCCAAAGTAGAATGGTATACCTTGGAGACAGTGAGTTCCTCTTCATTGAACATTTCTGACCTTTTCTCAGTGATCCTTTTTTGACAGTATAGTAGAGAGTGTTCTTGTTCAGGTATGGTTTAGACTCTATCATCTCCAAGATGAAAGGATCATTGGGTTAAAGATCTTGGAATCCTGGCTTAGAAAAGGGAAGATTCATAGAGATTGTTGATTCCAACCTCCTCTTTTTATCAATAAAAAAAACAAAACTCAGATCTCAAGAAGGAAAATAACTTGTCCAAGGCCAGATGCAAGCCCAGATCTTCCTGATTCCAAATCCATTTATTTAGTACTCCAAAATGTATACCAAAGTCACGTAGAGAGTAAATAGCAGAGGCAGAACCTTGCCCAAACCTCTTGACTCTGAATTTAAAAGAAATGCTCACTCAAACTCTGAGAGTCCATGATCCTCTGTGTTTTAGTTTTTGTGTCTGTAGAGTGAGAGAGTTGGACTAATTTCTAAGGTTCTTTTCAGGGTTAAATCCTATGAGTCTATTATCCCATGACTCAGTTAGAAAGAAATCTTATAATTTATTTTGAAGCTCATAAGAGGTCATATTGCAAGGCCAATGTCCACATGTCAACTTTGTCCCCACATCTGACTCATGTTTTTCATATAAATCATACCGAGTTTCCCATTATAAACACCTTGTAAAACTCAAAAGGCTTTATGAGTGTTATTAGCTACTGCAATAGTGATTTACTAGCTAATTCAGGCTGAAGTGCGGATGAGTGTGCTGAGAGTGTGGTATATCCCATCTGCATAAATAAGAAGCTCCAAGTTGGATGTGCACTTCAGTGGTAAATGGAATACCAATTCCCTTACAACTCCCAGCCCCTATGGCATTTTAGCCTTTACTCAGAACTTAAATTAACCTGGTTAGTGACAATAATCCCATATGGACATTGGGCCATCGTTCTTTAGTCCACTCACACCTGAGCAAGAAGTCCCATTCACATCATCTGTCTGCTTTCAGCAGAGAGGCTACAGACTTCTTTATTAGGATTAAAAAGAAAATAAAATTGAGAAACAGATAGACACAAAGAGACAGAAAGACAGATACAGAGAAACAGAGATTCAACATGAAAATTATAAAGCCTTTATTTACAGATTATTTTATATTAAGTTTGTGTGTTAATCCACAGTGTAATATTAACACATATTTTTATTTTTTAATAAATGATTGTTTTTCTGTTTTTTAAAAATTTGAGTTCCATTATTTTCATAGCAGTTATTTTTTCAAATAATAAATTTGTCCTTTAAGCTTGGATCTTTGTATTTATCAAACACTTGATTAATATGGCCATTTATGATTGTATTTCTAATATATTCTGCTGATATCTCGATATCTTAGCCAATATAAGATTGTTTTGATGATTACCACTTTTTAATACAGTTTAGGACCTGGAACATCTACGCCAACTTCCTTCACATCTTTTTTCACTAATTCCCTTAAAATTTTTGAAGCTTTGTTCTTCTAGATGAATTTTGTTGTCATTTTTATAGCTAAATAGGCTATTTTGGATAGTTTGATTGATATGGCACTGAATAAATAAATTAGGTAGAATTGTCATTTTTATTTTATTGGCTCAGCCTACCCATGAGCAATTCATAAGTTCCTGACTGATTGAGTTAAAAAGGTGGAGCACTTTAAAGTACTTGATTAAGTTAAGATAAAGAAATTCAGGGGGCAACTGTGTAGCTCAGTGGATTGAGAGCCAGGCCTAGAGATGGGAGGTCCTAGGTTCAAATCTGGCCTGGGCAAGTCACTTGACCCCATTGCCTAGCCCTTACCACTCTTTTGCCTTGGAGCCAATACACAGTATTGACTCCAAGACAGAAGGTAAGGGTTTAAAAAAAAAAGATAAAGAAATTCCCTTTCACAAATCCTCCTGTGATTCTGTTGGGAGATGAGCATGTTGAAATCTACCACATTTACATACCTCCTCTCTCCAATGAATCGTTTCACATAACTAGCTTATATTTCTAGAGATTTTCTAGCTAGAGGTGCATACAACATTGCACTATCTAAGAAGAAATTACAATAATTGGAGATAAGAGGGAAATAGAAGAGAGAGAGCAAAACCAATGTTTGCTAGGCACATTGACAAAAAGACAATTAGAGGGCACTTCCCTTTGGCATAAGAGTTTACATTAAGAATAAATATGTTCAATCCCCTTTAGTTCAATTAATGATATCCAAAGTTCATTCTGGGTCTTCAATGCAGTGTATATTCTGTGGGGTTCTTTATCGGACCTTCTTTAAAAGAATTCACCTTTTTAATTCAGGGAGTTAGTGAGCTTCTTTTCTTGAAATTTCTCTCAAAAAATTTTAAATCTTGAATTTTACAAAAATTATACAATACCCCCTGAGGAAGGTGTTGACCAACACCTGGATCAACCCAGGATACATGCCTGAGTTATGGAGTATATAAATCAATTGTCAAAAATTCCCTTTCACAGGAAATTGGTCAATAGTTTTTATTGTGGCTTTGCTCTTTCTGGTTTAGATGTCAGTACCATATTTATGTCATAAAAGGAATTTGGTGGCACTCCTTTTTTGTCTATTTTCCCAAATAGTTATATAATATTGGAAATAATTATTCTTTAAATGTTAGGTAAAATACACTTGTGAATCCATCTGGTCCTGAGGATTTTTTTTGTTAGAGAGCTTATTGATGGTATGATAAATTTCTTTTTCTAAGATAGGGTTATTTAGGTATTTATTTCCTTTTCTATCAATCTAGGATATATATATATGCATATATATGTAAATATTCATCCATGTCTCTGATATTGACTGAATTGTTGACATGTAACTAGACAGAATATTCCCTAATAATTGTTTAATTTTCTCTTCATTGAAGGCAAATTCAACCTTTTCATTTTTGATACTAGTATTTTGGTTTTCTTTTTTATTTCTGTTAATTAAATTAACCAATGGGTTATCTATTTTATTGTTTTCTCTTTCATAAAACCAGATACTAGTTTTTATTAGTTCAGATTTCTTTTTATTTTCAATTTAATTAATTCATTTTCAGGATTTCCACTTTGGTGTTTAGGAATTCTTGATTTGTTCTTTTTATAGATTTTTTAGTGTGTTCTATGTTGAATACATTGACTGCTCTTTCTCTATTTTCTCGATTAAGAGTTTAGAGACATAAATTTCCTGATCAGTATTTCTTTGGTTGCCTAACAAAATATTTTATATTGTCTCATTGTTGTCATCCTTTAATGAAATGATTTTTTTTTCTGTGATTTGTTCTTTAACCCATTCATTCTTTGAGGTTACATTATTTAATTATCAATAAATTATTAATTTATTTTTCTTTGGCTATTTATTGAATGTGATTTTTATTGCATTATGATCTGAAAAGAATGCACTTAATATTTCTGCTTTTCTGCACTTGGTTGTGAAGTTTTTTAATGCCCTAATACATGGTCAACTTTTGTATAAGTGCTATAAACTACTGAAAGAAAGGTATATATATTTCTATTACCATTTAATTTCCTCCAGAGGTCTATCATATCTAACTTTTCTAAAATTCTATTCATTCCTTAACTTCTTTCTATTTATTATTTTTTATTTAGTTCATCTGGATCCAAAAGGGGAAAGTTGAAGTCCCTCACTAATATATAGTTTTATTATTTCTTTCTGTAATTCATTTAACTTTTCATTTTTAGAATTTGAATGCTATATCATTTGTTACAAAGATGCTTAGTATCGATATTTTATTCTCTAAGGTACCATTTAATAAGATGTAGTTTCTTTGCTTTTCTCTTTTAATTAGGTCTATTTTTGTTTTTGCTTTTTCTGAGATCATGATTGCTATCCCTGCTCTTTTTGCCTCTATTATGTGTGATAATTGACACCCCCCCCTTTCTTTTTCCTCACTGCTCTCAATGCATCCCTCTTTCTTATCACTTCATTTTGGATTTGTTGGAAATCATCTTCTCATAGTCAATTCATACCCATGCCCTCTTTCAATATATAATCCTTTTAACTGTACAAATAAAGTTCTTCCTCTATCTACAGAAATAGGAATATAGTTTAAACTTATTTAATCCCTTATGACTTTTCTTTCCTGTTTAACTTTTTATGTTTCTCTTGAATCTTCTATTTAAAAAAATTTTTTTTTTTGCTGTGTAATGATGTTCTTTTCACAAGGGATACTTGAAAGTCCTTTATTTCATTAAATTTCCATTTTTTCCCCTGGAGGATTATACTCAGTTTTTCAGGGTAGGTGATTCTTGATGATAATCCTATTTCCTTTGAACTCCAGAATGTCATATTCTTAGAATTCCCCATTCCTTGAATGTAGAAGCTTCTAAGTCTTTTGGGATCCTGAGTGTAGCTTACAATCCTTATGACTGTTTGCAATATATTCCCTTTTGCCTAGGAGTTCTGGAATTTGGCTACAATATTCCTGATACTTCACATGTGGCTGTTTTGACATTGTCTTCTTGACATTTCTATGGTTAGGTTTTGGTGTTGTTGTTGTTGCTTGCTCTTTTCTCAGGCTATTTCTTGACCTCCAATTTACAACTTGTATTGAGTTCTGCTTCTGTGGTAGAAGGGATACTGTCTCAAATTTTAGGGTTTTTTGTTGCTGTTTTCAGAGCTAGTTCTGGGAGTCAGTAAATTTTTAGTTCTTTCAAGATGGTATGATCTACAGAGTTGCCCACATTGTTTTCTTGGCCTGCACTCTGATGTGTGAGCAATCTCAAGCTCTCTTTACAACCTGGAACTGTGACAAGGGTCCCTATTCCCCTGTGGCTTTGAGCTCTAGTTTGCTAGTATTTCTTCCTTTTTTGGGACTGGAACCCAGAACTGAGACCCACCTCCCAATATGTGCAATCCAAAACCCTTACCATATGTGAGCTGAGAGCTCTGGAAGCCATCACCACAGATTCATTTGCCAACAAGGTTTATGCTGACTTGCTTGGATTTGACTTGTGCTTGATTGTGATCTAGTCTCAGTTATCTTGTACGGGAAATTTTTTTTACACCATCCTTTTGTTGGTTCTGCCACTCCAAAATTTGTTTTATGGTATTATTTTTAAATTATTTTGAGAGGAATTTAGAAGAGCTCAGGTGAGTCCCTGCCTTTACTCCACCATCCTGGCTTCACCACAACCATACTTTTAGGTCCCTATAAGGAGGGCTATTTTTGCTCATGATAATGTCCAGCAAAATATTGATATGGGGATATATATCTAGTCATTTGTTTAGCAAGTATTTATTGAGTGGCTAGCTATGTGCTAGGTTTTTGCACGGTGATTCAGTGAATATGGGGGGGCTGGTAATACAAAGTATGATTGTATGTATTTGTGTAGTTATCCAGTTTTCTGTTTTGAAGAGTTGAAGAATTAATTATAGGCTAATATTTCCACTTTGATTAAGTTAGGTAATATCATTTGGTAGAATCTGGAATCATAGGACTAATTGCTCTGAAAATCTCTAGTTCCCAATCTTTTATCCCAGGAGCAGGACTTTCTCAGAACTATAACTAGATATTTTGGTGCCTGAGGCATTGATTCTTTTGATAAGGATTATTACCTGTCTGCTATATGTGATACACCCTCTAATCAGCTTTGTAATACAAGATGTGAAAATAGTACCAGAAATAATTAAGACAAATTCAAATGAGTTAGAGAAGCAGTTAGTTACTCTAGTGACATAGAGATAAGCATTGTTAACAATGTACTTGATCTGGAATTTCCCATTTTAACTGATTTTTTCCTTACTGAGTGCCCGACTTCAAGCTAGTCACTGGGTGCTTGCTATAGTTAAAGGCATGAATGTGTGTCCTGGAATTCTCTAGTGACAGAGTCCCAATAGTCTTCTCCTATTTATATTTCTCATTTCCCCTATGCTTCATGTTAAACTTAGTCTTTAGACTTTATTTTTTTTTTGAGACTTCAATTATTTTTTATTGATTACACTTAAGAAAAGGATGGAGCAAAATGCTAATAATGTACTTAATTAAAAAAATGTTGCCCCAACATTTTCTACTTCAGAAAGCTAGTTGTTAAATATTTATTTTATTTTATTTTATTTGGTTAAAATACTCACTTTACTTCCCTCCCTCCCCTCCAACCACTCTTTCTGCAGCCCACATGCAATTCCACTGGGTATTTCATGTGTCCTTGATCAGAAACTATTTCCATGTTCTTGTTTAAACTAGGATGCTCATTTAGAGTCTACATCCCCAACCAAATTCCTTCGATCCATGTATTCAAGCAGTTGTTTTTCTCCGGTGTTTTTACTCCCGCAGTGTTTCCTCTGAATGTGGATAGTGGTTTTTCTCATAGATTCCTCCAGGTTGTTCAGGATCACTGCATTGCCACTAATGAAGAAGTCCATTACATTCGATTGTACCACAGTGTATCAGTCTCTGTATTCAATGTTCTCCTGGTTCTGCTCCTCTCACTCTGCATCAATTCCTATAGGTTGTTCTAGTCCCCATGGAATTCCTCCACTTTATTATTCCTTTGAGCACAATAGTATTCCATCACCAACATATACCACAATTTGTTCAGCCATTCCCCAATTGAAGGGCATCCCCTCATTTTCCAATTTTTTGCCACAACAAAGAGCGCAACTATGAATATTCTTGTACATGTCTTTTTCCTTATTATCTCTTTGGGGTACAAACTCAGCAGTGCTATAGCTGGATCAAAGGGCAGACAGTCTTTTATTGCCCTTTGGGCATGGTTCCAAATTGCTCTCCAAAATGGTTGGATCGATTCACAACTCCACCAGTAATGCATTAATGTCCCAACTTTTCCACATCCCCTCCAGCATTCATTACTTATATACACATATATGTATATGTATTTATGCATACATATATCTATATACCTATTTATGTCTTATTGTTTCATCCTATACAGTATGTCATTGTTCCCTCTAAGTGTAATTCTTCTAGCTGCCCAGGTGATAACAACAGTTTTTAAGAGTTACCAATGACAAGAGTTCCCTCTTGTCTTATAGGGATACATATCATTTTAACTTATTGCATCTCTTAAAAAAAGTTTTGTTTTGTTTTTCTTTTTTCCCTCTTTTTGAATTACCTTTCAATGGTTCTCTTGAGTTCTGTGCTTGGACATCAAATTTTCTGTTCAGTTCTGGTCTTTTCCTTACAAATTCTTGGAATTCTTCTATTTTGTTGAATGATCATACTTTCCCTTGTAAGAATATAGTCAGTTTTGCTGGGTAGTTGATTCTTGGTTGTAGACCTAGTTCCCTTACTTTCCAGAATATCATATTCCATGACTTTCGGTCCTTCAGTGTAGATGCAGCCAGATCCTGTGTTATCCTCACTGTTGTTCCATGGTATCTAAATGACTTTTTCTTGGCAGTTTGTAATATTTTTTCTTTGGTTTGATAGTTCTTGAATTTGTCTATAACATTCCTGGGTGTTGTCAGTTGGGAATTAAGTACAGGAGGTGATCTGTAGATTCTTTCAATCTCTACTTTTCCCTCTTGTTCTAGAATATCAGGGTAGTTTTCTTGAATAATTTCCTGTAGGATGATGTCCAGGCTTTTTCTTTTGTCATGGTCTTCTGGTAGACCAACGACTCTTAACTTGTCTCTCCTCAAATGATTTTTTAAATCTTCTGTTTTGTGAATGAGATGTTTCATATTTTCCTCAATTTTTTCATTCTTTTGGTTTTGTTTTATAGTGTCCTGCTGCCTTGTGAAGTCACTTAATTCTAGTTGTTGTATTCTGGTTCTTAAAGACTAGATTTCATCCCTGGATTTTTGGTCGTCCTTCTCCTAATGGTCTGATTTTCTTTGGAGGTCATCTTTCATCCTCTTTGCCTCATCTTTCATCTCCTTTGCCTCATTTTCCAGCTGGTTGATTTTGGCTTTCAAGACACTATTTTCTGTTTCCAGATGGCTTATCTTAGTTTTAAGTTCTTTTCCCAGTTGTCTTAAGCCTCTCTAAATTGTGTTTTGAATTGCATTTTGAGTTCTTCCAAAGCCTGTATCAAATTCACTGGGATTTCTGATTTTTCCTTTGCTAATCCTTCCCCCTCTGTTTCATTTGCTCTTTGCTCGTTACCTGTACAGAAGCTGTCTATTGTAATTTCTTTCTTCTTTTTCTGTTGTTTGCTCATATTTACCCCTTCTTTGTGACCCGTATTTGTGCTCTTGCTCCTCTCATTTTTTTGGTTTTGGGGGTTTTGTCAGTCTCCCCTCTTGGAGCTTTGACAGAAGGTCTCTCTCTGTAGCCTGTGGGGGAGGAGTGCTGTAGCTTTAGCTTCCCTGTCCTCTGGAGGCTTTTGATTGCATTAAAGTCCAGAAGTCTGTGAGGGAGGGCTGTTGGAGTTTGGGCTTCCCTGACCTCTGAAGACTTTTGATGGGATTAAGTTCAGCTGGGTTGGGTTGGATGTGCCCTGAGACCAAAACCTCCTGGAAGGCTAGAGCAATATGGAGTGTCCTCATAGCTCTGTCCAGGTTGCCAGCTCTGTGCTCCCTCTCCAGCTCCTTCCTTGCCACCTATGTTCGATGCTCTGAGCCTGGCACAGCCCTGTCCACAAGGTACACCCTCCCAATCAGTGCCTTTGCCCACCCAGAGGTTCCCACTGCTTCTGGAGGTTTAGCGCTCTAGGTGGGGGGGGGGGAGGGGTCCTGGGACCTTCCTTCTGCCTTCCCCTTAAATTGGAGTATTCTTGGATTCAGTCTTCTGGGGGGTGTACCTTTTGGATTGAGTCCAGCAGGAGGGTTCCTTGGCTCCATCTTGTTGTTAGGTTTTATTTTCACTCTCCTCAGAGCAGTCAGTTTGTGATCGGTAAGGAAGGGTTTTCAGAGGTCTGAATTTCTGCTTCTTCTAAGTCGCCATATTGACTCCGCCCCCGTCTTTAGACTTTATGAACCATTTAATTCTTGGTCATAAATGAAAATTTAAAAGGATTGGTTAATATCCATTGCAGTTACCTGTATGTTGGTCTATTGGTCTATTCTGTCTGTCTCTGTCTCTGTCTCTGTCTCTGTCTCTGTCTCTGTCTCTGTCTCTGTCTCTGTCTCTCAGACACACAATCATAATTTTCATTTGTGTTTTGTTGTTCCTTTGGAGTTGGCTCATCTTTCAACAAATGTTTACTAATTACCTTATATTACTCTGAAGTACAGGGAAATATAAGGTCCATATTTTAAGAATTTACCATTTCTAGTCATTAGGGATAATAGAAACAGATACACATACACATGAAAAGCTAAGTTATAATGGGGAGGTATTATGTGATATATGTCAAATGAGTAACAGAAAGAGGAGTTCAAAGAAGAAATCACTCTACCCTAGAATGATCATGATAGGCTTCATGGAGGAGATGACATTTGAACTATTTCAACAGTGTAGTAAAGACTTGAGTGCTTACTTCTTATTAGTATGAAGGAATAATTAGAGTCAAAAATAATAATTTGAGTGGGATTTAGTCCTAGATAACAAGAATTTCTTAAATTTAGCCAAATGATACATTGACCTTTACTATATGTGGAAAGTTTTTATAACACTAAACACACAAATAGATGTGAATATTTTCTTCCATCATAACCTCTCTGCCCTTAATGATCTTGATGAGTATCCGACTTCATTAGCTATCTTCGTTAAGAACTGGGGAGATGCCATCATTGGGTCTGGCAAAGAAGAGAGACTTGTAGTAAGATTATGAGTAGATCCTTGTCTCTGACCATTATTATTTTATTAATTCAGTACCCAATAAATCCAATAATGCATATTTGAAATTGAATTTTGAATAAGTTTGAAGTCTGTAGCTCCTTTTGGACAGGGCAAAAGGACATAAAACATGGAATTTTAGAACCAGAAGAGAATTTAGAGATTATTTATTTAAAGATTTTTAATAATACAATGGAAGAATTTCAGAGAGGTTTAGTGATTTGCTTATCCTTTCTGAGGTCTAAGTGTAAAGTCTGATGGTTTAAAAACCAATTACACAACTAAGGTATAGAAGAGGCAGGAATAAATAGTGGTGAATACCAATCCTATTTACCTCCTTAGCATCTCACATTCATCCCCTCCTTTCCATTCTCTAGTTCAGGCTCTCATGATTTCTTTTCCAGGCTATTGTAATATAGAATATAGGCTATGAAACAGTCCTATCTTTTTTCCTCCTTGTCTTTTTCATGGAATCAGAGAAAGAAATAGAGAAAATGATGAGAGAAGGAAAATATAACATTTCTCAGCATGCTGTGGGTCAGAGGTGCATGACAGACAGACAAGCAACAGACTATTGGGAAAGGTGAGAGGAAGAGAGGAAGATGGCAGCTAAGAGTGGAGTCAGGAGCTGATCAAGAGCCATGGAGGCAATCAGAACTTTGAAGAAGCTTTTTTTTTAATCTATGAAAGACTTAGATCAGCTGCCAAAGGGGATGATGCTGATCTGAGTAGAGATGCTAGTTATCTTTGCTGAAGTTTCTAACCCATTCCTCTGGCTGCATAGAGATTTGCTTAAGCAGCTCAAATACAGAGAACTAAATGCAAAATCAATACAAAGAAATTTCTGCTGGGAAGAATCTAGCAATTGAGGAATGAGGATGAGCTTAGGTTAAGGCATGGGGGAGGAGAGAGTCTTTAAAGGATGCTTAAATAGGAGATGGAGTGTGTCCCATGAGAAGAGCAAGTAGACGTTTAGCTGGAGCACAGAGGGCCTAAAAGAGAGTAAAGGACAATATGTGTAGAAAAGAGGTTGAAGTCATATTGTGAAGG
Source organism: Monodelphis domestica (assembly GCF_027887165.1). NCBI lineage: Eukaryota > Metazoa > Chordata > Mammalia > Didelphimorphia > Didelphidae > Monodelphis > Monodelphis domestica. The sequence goes on from NC_077227.1 coordinate 57,594,554, forward strand.
GCTTTAAAGGTCAGAGAGGGGAGTTTCCATTTTATTTTAGAAACAAGAAGTTGCCACTGGAACTTCTTGAACAGGGATGTAACAGCCAGACTCTTACAGGTCGTATTCTTTGCCCTAGTCCTTTGACCCTCATCACATATATGTGTGTGTGGATGTGTGTATATGTGTGTGATCTGCCCAACTGGATTATAATTCCATCCAGGTCTTAGCACTACCCTCTAGGGTCAAGCAAGACAGATCTAATCCCTCTTTACATGGCTCAGAGCCTGTTAGAGTAGTGCGATCCTTCCAGGTCATGTATATATGTCCCCTTCATCTTCAGCTCAGGGAAAGCCATCTTAAGGATTTGCCCAAAGTGACACAGAGAGAAAGTAAGAAATCCAGGATTAAAACCAAGCTCTTGTGACTTTAAATCCAGGGCTCTTTATGCAATCTCACACTGCCTTGTCATTTGAATATTTGAATTCCACAATCATGTCCTATCAGACCAAACTGCTCTCCAGGCTAAATGTATCTGATGGTTTCAGTCAATCTTCTTATGGTTTGGAGTACTCTTGCCATCTTGGTTATCTTTCTCTGGTCATATATCAACTTGCTAATATCTTTCCTAAAATGTGGCTCTAAGCCTTTATAAAATATTCCAAATATGATCCAATCAAAGCTGAATTGATTGTTGATTCACTGAGCACAAAACTGGCCAGGTCCTTTCTACTTTCAAAACAACAAGCATTTAGTAGGTACCTGTTATATGCAAAACACTGCTAAGCACTAAGGATCAATACCCAATACAAAGATGAATACAGTTCCTAGGAGCAATGTATTTATAATCTAATAGGAAAATAAGCCATGACCATAAATAACTATGAAAACAATTATAATCATAATGGCTAACATTTATGTGGTCCTTTAAGTTTTGAAAAGTGCTGTACAAATAATTAATTCATTGAATCCTCACAACAACCTTGGGAGGTAAATACTATTATTGTCACAATTCTACAGATGAAGAAAATGAGGCAGGTGGAGGTTAAGGGACTTGCCCACATTTATACCAATAATGAGGATCTGAGGCTGGATTATCTTTCTATGATCTTCCTCAGCACTTTATCTATTGTACCACCTCCATAGAATTTTGAGGAGAGTTTTTGAAGTGTTTTGATGAATTTGAGAAGGAAGAGATGATTTTTCAGTCAGAGGTCAAGGAAGGCTTCATGGCAAACTAGATTTGGACTTTAGAAGAAATATATAAGAGGATGAAAATGGGGAGAATGGTCTTTTCTGGCCATTGGACAACTACATGGAAATAAGAGATAGTGAGATGGCACTGAGGAGTATATAATACATTAAATATAGTAATGAGACCTATAGTGGAGGGCTTTGAAGGTAAGCATAATGGGTCTATGATTTATTCAGTAGGAAGTGGGGAGCCACTGAAGACTTTTTGAGAGAGTGATATGATCACGGTGGAGATTAAGAATACTAAGGTAGGGGGCAGCTGGGTAGCTCAGTGGATTGAGAACCAGGCCTAGAGACGGGAGGTCCTAGGTTCAAATCCGGCCTCAGCCACTTCCTAGCTGTGTGACCCTGGGCAAGTCACTTGACCCCCATTGCCTAGCCCTGACCACTCTTCTGCCTTGGAGCCAATACACAGTATTGACTCCAAGATGGAAGGTAAGGGTTTAAAAAAAAAAAAAAGAATACTAAGGTCACAGTTGCAAAGGATAGAATGGAGAAAACAAAGTTAGAAAAAGAAAGTATCAGGATGTTATTACTGTAACTTAGGCACCAAGCCTTTACATCTGTCACAAGACTGGTTTCCTGCCATAAAGATTCTTTAAAAAAAAAAATGATAGTGTCTTTGGTTTGGTTTGTCCCTACCCTCATTTAAAAGCTCTGGGAAACCTTTATTTAGATCATTTCTGGTGTATTCAGGTTACTCAGCTTCTAGCAAACCAAAACTCCCAATGGCATTAGAACATAAAAATCATTTAATAATACCATAACTGAGCAAGTCAAATAGCAGATAGTCATCAACCTACATTCCCAAAGAATACAGTCTCATTTTTTTTTCCTAGGGAATTTGGGTCTTCGAGTGAATTACAGATTGAAACACAGGATCGGAGGTCTCAATAACTATTGAGACCAAACTATCCTTAGAAAAAAATTCCTTCTACTACAATGCACCAAATAAGTAGTCTTCTAGCCTCTGGTTTGAAGGCCTCAACTCCTTCATTCATTTTCATCCTAAATCTAAAATAAAATGGAAACTTCTCTCTCTGGTCTTTGGAACACTTTACAATCTGACTCCAGCCTACTTTTCCAAGCTTAATGTTCATTGCTCCCTTTCATACATTCTGTGACCCAGCCAAACTGGTTGACTTGTCCTTCCTCTTAAAGGACATTTTATCTCCCATATAGGCATCTTTGCAAGGTCCTCCTCACCCCGACCCGTACCCAAGACTCTCTCTTCCCCTTCCCTCAAACAATCCCCAGTTTTCTTCTAAGTTTAGCTCAAGGGTCACATTCTACCTAAGCCCATCCTGATTTCCCTAGTTGCTACTTCCCACTCAGGAAAAAAAATCTTCTTTATTGATATTACATTGTCCTCTGTGTTTGTTTTATTTTTTCCCTCCCCTCAATAGAATGCATCTCTTTGAGGATGGGGGCTGTTTTGTTTTTGTCTTGGCATCTCTCATTTCTTGTACTCTTCCTAATATATAGTAGCCATCTTATAAAAGTTTTTTTAAACCCTTATTTTCTGTCTTAGATTCACTACTATATATTGGTTCTAAGGCAGAAGAGGTTAAGGCTAGAAAATGGGTGTTAAGTGACTTGCCCAGGGTCACACAGCTGAGGTCAGATTTGAACCTAGGACCTTCCATCTCCAAGTATGGCTCTCCATCCACTGAGCCTCCTAGCTTCCCCCTTTAAAACTTTTAAAAAATAATTAATATTAAACCCAGAGTAAGGAGAAATGAGTGTGTGCATTTCTGTGCAATAGAGGGATGATTTACTACTAATAATTCTCTAGAAATGGAATGATCTGCTACTTAGAGGCGTACTCACTGCAGGTCTTCCATTGAAGACTAAATGACTACTTGTGGAGATATTATTGGGAAGACTCTTGCTTTAGGCTTAGACTAAATTACCTTGGCAATCTCTTCCAACTCTAGGACTTAGGGTATCAGAATGAACCCTTGTCTTTCTTTTTTTTTTCCCTACAGTGTTTAGTACACAGTAGACACTTAATAAATGCTTGGTTTAATGGTAGGGTCAACATGGGAACCCAGCTTTCCTGACTTCTAGTTTAGCACCTTTTCTAGGACATGTTAACAACTTTTTGATGGGTTAACGCCCAAGTGAATTCACCTGATGGGGCATCAGTGAAAGCAGGACCGATATTTTTCAGATGCCTTAGGATGCCACAGGGACTAGTGTCGGTTGTGTTTCAGTATCCGTGTTAATAACCCGGAAAAGGTTGTAAATAGCATGCTAATTAAATCTGTATATTGCCCTAAATGGAGAGGTATTACAATCCTGCTTGATGACAAAGATGTGACATAATGGGACCTGGAGCTGCCAGGCATATGGACAGAAAATCACTCGATGAGATTCAGCCTGGGCAAGTGCATGCTGATACATCTGGGGACAAATAATCAGAAACATAGCTATATGGAAGGAAGATATTTGGGAAACAGTAAATGCTAAAGGAGACCTAGGGGGATAGTGGACAACAAATTAGATATGGTTTTTCATTGTGTTTCCTCAACAGAAGAAGCAATTACAAGCTCGTGCTGGATTCTTCCACCCTCCCTTGGAAGCATTGGGAGGGAAGAGCTTCTTCAGAGCTAAGTGTGTCTGCCTGAGCCCACAAGCCATATTCCAGTTTTGGGGACTGTCCTGTGCATTTCAGCGTGTGTGTGTGTGTGTGTGTGTGTGTGTGTGTGTGTGTGTGAATGAAAATGTAGCCCTGCCTTCCCAAGGCTGGGTGGCATCTCCTTCCCTACCCCTCCCAATCTCCCTAGTGCCTGTAGAGTTAGGGTCCATTTCCATCCCTGTTTGGAGTGTGGGGAGTAGACCTGCCCTCCGGGTTCCTCTAGCCTGCAGGGGAATGTTTAGCTCCAGGTGTTTACTTCTCTGAGTAAGCAGTGAGCATCTGGTGTCCTTCCAAGGTAGGGTCTCTCTCCCTTTTCTGTCCCTCCTTCTCCCCCCTCCCCCCATCACCCTAAGGGTTTCACCTGAAGAGAGCCTGCAGGCACACAGATGTTTTAGAACAACACAAAACGTCTGTCCTAAGCCAACGTTTCCCCACATAGGGATCTCCAATCACTCCATGTATCACTGACTTCACTCCCTGCACTGGGAGGGCAAGTTGCTAAACAGAAGGCGCAACGTGTGCTAGATCCATGGAGAGGGAAGATTTAACTTCATCCTTTAGCTTGGAGTATGCTGCTTCCCTGGCGATTATTAAATGTGCTTGGAAGTGGTGGTGGTGGGTTAAAGTAACCTTGTAAATAAAGAAGGAGTCCCCTATCCCGAGCACATGAAAGCATCTGGCCAGCCTAGAAAACAAATATTGAAGACAAGAATGGAAAATAACAAATATGGCGGTTGAGTTCATGCCGTGTTAGTGAGGAAGCTTGTAGCTGTCCTCCGAGGTTCTATTCTGATAGTTTATTAAAAGGCTCACTCTCCATGTCCCTTTGATTGCCTTCATGGAAGCTCCACGCCATAAATATGTCATGGCTTCCATGTAGAGGTGTCCCAAAAGCTACAGCAAATTGGAGTGTTCCATACCTTTGAGAAAACCCCTTCTCTGATGGGTAATGGCTCAAGGGGGGCTCATCGGTCCATAATTCAAATGACCACACAGATCATCACTGTCCCCATAGAAAGGAAGAACCTTTCTCTGTGTCCACATATTCCCCTGCTAGGTCGCCCTTTTGTGTTTGCCTTCTTTTCTCTTTTAAGGTGGCCCTTTACACCCACTTTAACTTGAATTGCTTGTATCAGAATGTCGAAAAGACAACTAATATGATCCATCTTGGGCCCCACACCCTCTCTTGGGACAACTTTGCCTATAGCAGTGTGCTGTTGGGAACAAATTAACAGGAAACATGGAAACATTCTGTAAAATATCCTCTTCGACTAGTTATGTCTCTAGGAGATTCTTTTCTATTGCCTTTGGGGACACCTAACCTGTTGAGGATCTTCTTAGACAATGGCTGTGCTTTTTGATAGATAAAAATTAGTTGTGGGCTAGAAAATGTTATATAGTTATCTCTAAGGCCAGGAGACTTTTGTATAGTTAAATAAAATCACAAAAAGCTGGCATGAGGAGGGCAAAAAGAAGTTCCTGCCTTCTTTGGCTTTGCCCGAGGCCAGTGGAATGGCATCTCACTCAGAATCAGACCCACAACTTATTTCATTCTTTGCATCTTGCATGCAATCCTGGAAATTATATTCCGAGTAATTTTTTCCAGACCTGGTATGGATACTGAACATCATAATCGATGATGAAAGAAATTTATGAAAGCTATTCCTTGGACTCTTTCAACTTTTCAGCTGTTTGCCTAGGACTGTAGGCACTGTTGGTGATACATACAATAGAGCATCCTTTCTTCTTTCTGTTTCCATGGGTAGGGTACCAGCACGAGTGCCACTGCCTTCATCCACTGCCATGGCTGGCAAGTTCCTGTGGGGGATGCATTGCCCATAGTGTTTTGGTCTTAAGTTTTCTGCTGTAGCCGTGTTTGAGTTTACAGACTCTTGAAAGAGAAAAGGCAGTTGTGAGCCTAGAAAAGCATTATGTAATTATATGTTGAGGGTGAATGTAAGCACCAGAGCCACCCACATATGGAAGGTCTGTAGCCTCAATCAAAGTTGTTGATTTAGGAATGCCTGTGGACCATGGCAGTGGTACCATGGTGAAATTTGCAGGGCCTATACTTTTTAAAATTGAGGCTAGAATATATTTGGTGTACCAAGGAAGATCCCACTAAGTCCTCCAGATTCTCTCTCATGACTTTCCCATGATAATTTTAACTCTAGAATGGTACAGTGGAAAGGATATTGTCTCAAGAGTCAGAATATCTAGATTAAAATTTATTTCTTATATTTACAGTCACTATAACCTTACACAAGTCTCTGGGCCTTAATTTCCTCATCTGTAAAATGTAAAAGTTGGACTCAATGGCCTTCTAAAGTCTAAATCCATAATCCTTGTCTAGTTAATGTCCTACTAATAAGTTTAGTATGCATTAGGTTTCTATTCTGATCTTGGTGAGGTATCATTGACAATTACTTTGAATATCTATTAGCTAATCAACCTTGAGGATGAAAATGAAGAGATACTGTACCTATCACCAAGTTAACACCTTAATAATTGATTTTGTTAACACCTGAGCTATGTCTTTGGACTGGTTTTTAAAAGCATGTTTCTTTAAAAAAAGAGTTAAAATGTGGAATTTTTGGATGGATTGAACAGGGTCTAATCCAGAAAGAGAGAAGCCATATGGACACAGAGAGACTTCCTTGAAGGGGAACTTTGGAACTGGGTTGTCTTTTCAGGAGACAATATGCCCCATGGAAAAATGCAGATCTATTGATGACAATCTACATAGGTAATGGCTGAGTGCTGAAGATTTTCCAGGCCAACACAAGAGCCTACAGCAAGTTGGTGGAGGAGGTTCTGGATTCCAAGAAAAGCTCTTGGACTAACTGGGAAATAAGGCACTAAATGGAAAGAACAGTCATGGTGTAGACAAACAAACCTTTAGTTTGCCTTTTATTAGTACCATGCATTGGTGGACTATGAGGTCCTGGGAAAAGACAGAAAATTCTTTTGTGATCTTGAATATTTTCTTGACCACTGGTTGGAAAGATTGTCTGGGTCCCTGGGGAACATAAGGCTCACCACAGAAGAAAGAAGTCTTCATTATTTCAGGAATCTTGACTATTTATATCCTTTTCTTTGGTAAAATAAAGTTTCTACTGTAGTTAATGCATTGTTTAGCCTGGGTGCTTGCATGGAAGCTAAGGCCTTTGACCTTTTACACCAAAACCTATTTATAAGCTAAGTTCAGAAGATCTGAGGGGAAACCTTGGGTGAGGGCATAATGCAAAAAGAATTACTTAGCTCCTGCCCTCAAGAAGTAGCTCCACAGTATAGAAAGAGTATCTATACAAGCAAACCTATGAGTTTAAAGCAGAGCTTTACTAGGTCATAGATATAAATGGATGACAGCTGCCAGGAGAATGATTTATGAGTGATATTCCAAACTGGAGGAGGCCAGACACAAATCAAAGCTGCAGACTGTTGTGTACAGGGTATCATAGTATATTTAGCAAATGAGAATGCAAACCACAAGGCAAAGACTGTGGGTGGGGAGGAAGAACATTCCCTGGCTTTGAACTTGCTGAACTTTCAGGGCTGGGGAATGGAGTATTTGCAGAGGTGGGGGAGAGATGTTCCCTGGCTTGGCCTAGACAAATAAATCACCAGTGGAGACAAATGAAAGACCAATTAGACAGACTGTTTTCTCGGAAAATCATGTCCCGAGTCCCATAAATCATCAAGGAAGAATTCATCTCTCAGCATATGTATTTTGATCTAATTCAGGAGGGAATCTAGAATAGAGGTATGCCTGTGCACCCGGGTGACTTGTGGACAGCACCAAAATTCTGTTTTCTCCTGAGCATCAGAGACACCACACAAAGTCCAACCCAGGAACCATGGGATCCCTGTCAAGCTCAAAGGAACTGAGAGTCCTGCCGTATGCTACAGTGGTCAGGCTTCAAAACATCCATGGACAGATCACATCTGGAATATCGTGTCCCATTCTGGTTAACAAACTTTAAGGGGAGCACTGATCCCTTCTCAAATTCTACTCTGATACCTCAATATGGAAAGGAGCTGAGGCTGCCTTCTCAAAGTTCTCTAGCATGTCTTCCAAGGAGAAACTTTTTTTTAAGAGCACAACAAGAGACTGTGTTTAATCATTTCAGCAAATTTGGAGATAGTTATCTCTAGAAGGTTGGCCACACTAGGTGCCAAATTATTTAAACTATAACAGCTCATAAAGATGGGCTACTCAGACAGGTAGTCTCAGTGGATTCAGAGCCAAGCCTTGATTTGAAAGATCCTGGGTTCACATCAGATCATAGATACTTCCTAGCTGTGTGACCATAGACAAGTCACTTAACCCTCATTGCCTAGCCCTAACTGCTCTTCTTCTTCCTTGAAACCAATATATAGTATTAAATCTAAAACAGAAGGTAAGGGTTTGGTTTTTTTTTAAAGATGGGGTACTCATAGGTGGAGAGGCAATGTTCACACTTACAGAAGGGTAAAAATCTTGGCACATTGAAAAACTAGAGTTTGTCCAAAGGAGGATTTCCAGGATGGTGAGGGGCTTGGAAAATGGGTCACAGAAAGAGCAACTGAAGGAGCCCAAGTACTAAATCTGTGATCACATGAGCCATTGTTGTTTTATCTGGAGAATGGAAGGCTTAGAGGAGACATGATCAAAGCTTTCAAATATTTGAAGACTGCCATTTTGCAAGAGGGATTAAACTGGATATCGTAATGGAAGGAAGAAGGAGAATCTATGTTTAGTAGTTCAAGGAGGCAGATTCCAACCCAATACAAGGAAAACTTTCAAATAATGTGTTCTCCAAAAAATGGAATGGGCTTCCTTGTGAAGTGGTACTTTCACAGCCAATGGAAGTGTTCCAGTCAGGACTAGATAACAGAGATGCTATTATTATGGGTATTCGTGCCTGAAGGAGCATAGGGAAGGGTCTTCCCAGCTCCCTCTAATTGTAAATTTATTTCCAAGTCTTGAAGGTGGTTTTCTATTGATTTCCCTATGACCATTCAAACACACTGAGGGCTGCCACCATTAACTTGAGCTGGAAGCTAGCGGAGAAGAATAAATCAGATGGAATTGGGGTATAGAGAAGATGTAAAGTTAAAACAATCAGAGCAAGGACAAAAGCACAAGTAGAATAGAGAGTCCCAAAGACAAACCTTCCTCAATTCTCTTTTACCAACGACTAGCCCCATTGTGGGGCTGCTTTTCATGAATTCATCCAAACCTTTAACTCTATTTCATATTTTCAGCTTGTCCTTCCTCTTGGAGAATGAAAGTTGAAGAAGTTTAGAAAAAATTCACTTCCTACTACATGACCTAGTTTTCCTTTTATTTGTCCAAAGCTTACATGACTCATAATTCAGAAGATTCTTATTCTGTATTTTAGGATCTAGCAAGCCCTTCACTGTAATCTTTTTTCATCCTTTCTCTGAGATCACATAGGATCCTAGATTTAGAGGTTAAAAAGATTATTAGCGATCATCTAGTCCTACTCTCTTATTTTATAGTGGAGAGCATAGAGACTTTGTATATGGACTTATAGTGTACAGACTTTGATTATATCATATATTTTCCTAGCCTTATCAGCCTGAATCTTTGACTTCTTCCAAGGCAGCTCTCCCATCCTTGTGACCTTTTTAGTTACCCTCCTCTGGACATTCTCCAATCCTGTTTTTCTTTAGAAATAGTAGTTTTAAAAGGGGAGGGGGGGAATAGACAGTTTCTTCCTCCTTAATATGTTGGGAGCCCTATTCAGCCTACATGTTCTTCCAAGATGTGCCAGGATATTAAAATGAAAGTTCCTTGAGGGCAAGGAATGTTTACCTTTGCCTTTGTATCCCCAGCACCTAGCAAGTGTCTGGCACAGAGAAGGTGCTTAAGAAATGTTAGTTGTTTGATTAATTGATATTTATACCATTAGAGGAGGTTAGAGAGGATGGATATTGACATCTTTGAGTCCCTCTAATGATGAAACAAGGAAGGGCTGATATAGATGATGACACTGGAGCAGAACGTGGAAATGAGCTCAGGATCCCAGACAAAAGTGAAATGGGAAAGCCTTCCATGCAGGGGAAAAACCTTTTTAAAGGCATGATAGTATTCTGATATAATATCTTAATGTCCTTCCATAGATCTTTATTACCACTCTAACTTTGCTCCTCTCAAGACGATGTTTGGCATCTGTTCTGAGGACCATTCCTTTAAAACTTCAACTTTCTTCCTTGTATTTTACCACAGAAGCATGGTATTTGTTCCAGAAAGTACTAGCAAATTCCAACTTTTTAAAATTGCTCTCTGTTTTGGGAGATTTGCTCTGCTAGGTGGATTCATAGCATTGAACTCAAAAAGGAACTTTCTGAAACTATCCAAAAAACCAAAACAAAACCAAAAACCATGGTGGTATATAATTTGGAAATATCAATATTTAGAACAAAATGAATGAGTAAGTTTAATAAGAAAAGATTTATCCCAATCCTGAGATTACACACAGGAGCTATGTGTGTGTGTGTGAAAAAACGGCAATTATTTTGGGGGCAGCCTTGGGGTCATTTATATAACTCATGGCAAAAGTATATTGGGGTTAGGTTGGCGCTAAGGATGAAATGGTACAGTTGACTTTACACTGGAACTTAATCTGCTTCGTCTGCTCTGTTTAGGGGCACTAGCACTGCATGAACTGACTCGACGATTGAAATTCAGTCAGGGAGACGCCAAGAGGAGAGCCAGTCCCTCTTACTTTCTCAACTGTGGGCCCACTTTGCTGCAGAGACAATTGTCTTTCCAGATGTACAAAATAACTATAGCTTGCCGCCCCATCTTTCATCACCTAAATGAGGACAGTTAATGTTTAAATGTAGAGAAGAAGGAACATAATGATGGATAAATTATAAGTTTGGGGATATTGAAAGTCGAACTGTGTAAATATGTATTTTAAACCGCAAACAGAATTTTAATGCATCTTTCCCATTAACTCCGCTAACTGAAATTACAGAGTGTAACACGAGCCGACGCCCACAGATTGGTTACGATGTTTTCAGATTTAGAACAGCAAATGATAAATGTCCTTCTCCCAGACAAAGAGAGGATTGACATAGCTTTTTGAATGTAGTCACTGAAAACTTCAGTAATTGAAAATAAACTGAACACCAGGGGAGGAGTGAGGTCACTGGAAGGAAACCTGTGGAAAATCAGACCTCCTCCATTGGGCTATGTTCCCTTCTCTCATTCTGGAGAACCTCTGTGGCCTCAGCCCAACAGAACACCCTGACCAGGACCCAGCAGGGCTCTCCCAGATGGTTTCTCTGGGGATGAGGGCGACATTCATTTGTATTTCTCAGCGGAATAGTGGCTGGTAGGCAAAGGACTGGCTCATTTGTGGTTTGGGAGACAAGCATCCTCCACTATGTTGGTTTTCAACCATTCAACAAATAAAATCTCTTGGCTGTTTATTCTCAGAATGTGCTGCATTTCCACCTGGTGCCTTCCCTTTCTCATCTAAATCCTTTCTGTCCTTTGATGTGCAGCTCAAGTCTCACTTCTTCCACAAAGGGGCTACTTTTTGCCCAAAGAATGAGGGGATGAGATCTTTGTTTCCAATGAATAATGTTTGGAAATGACCAAATAAAATAATGTTTAAAAAAAAGAATGAGGGGATGAGAACAATTTGTCTCAGCAACTAACAAGGCGGCTGAAGCAGGAACATTTAGAAGTTGGTAAGACATTGGAGATGCCAAGGTCATCCATCCGCACCCTGGGCCATCGCTGGCTGTCCTGACTTTTGTCTTGCCATTGGACTTTGAGGAATCTGGAAGGGAGAGTGAGGTTGATGACTGTACAACTCTGCCTCACTTTAATCCAAATCCCATGATTTCATTGGTCCTCTTTGAAAATAAAGTACTAATGACTATATATTTATTAAGAGCCTACCATGGACCACTTGTCAGGGATAGTCACATTCTCTCTGAACTCCCTTAGCAGTTCCAACCCTTACCTTGGCTTCCTTCCTTTGCTTTGTGCTTTAGAACCTTTCTCTCACCTTCCCAACAATTTTTTTTTTGCTTCTTATTTTTTCATTTAATTAATTTAATTAAAATTTTGCTTCTTAAGACCAAAGCAATTCTGGTATGTTTTTATAGTCCCTTATAGCACCTAGTATGATTTGGTTCATTATTTAATAAATTTAATAAATAACTTGTTGAATTTCATTGAACAAATCCATAGTTGAGGCCCAGACATTTATAGACTTCCTTAATCTCAGCACCTTTCTTTTAAGACTATCTCCTATACTTGTCCTTTAGGAAGATCAGTTTGATAGATAAGTAGAAAATGGAATTGAGTAATATATATTGATTGATTGTTTTATTGCTTGTCTAGACTAAAGAAAGTGATGGATGAAGTGCTAATAATACAGATTAAATCTAAAAGAATATATATGTATGAATGAATATATATGTATGTATGAATATATATGTATATGTATGCTCAGGCCCTATTTGTATAACCTTAAATCTTCATCTATAAAATGGGAGTGAGTGGAGGAGCACTTGGGGATTCCATTCCTTGATCTATTCTTCCTAACTTCATCCTTACCTTCATTGCTGACTGCCTGGATCTCTACCTTAGTCCTCTTGACTGGTCAAGAAGGTGTCTGAATAGCAGGGTGGGCTGGATGGGAAGAGGGGACATTGAGGGCAGCATTCCCAGAACAGTGGCATGATTCTGTAGCAAATAGGAAGTCAAAAGGAACATTTCCCTGAAGGTTAAATGTTGACTATAATTAGTAAATGTTTACCTTCTGGTGACTTATTGTCCCCATTGGTTAATGAGTCTTTCTGGAAATTACCTGAGGACTTTTACCTAGCCCTGGTCCTAAACTGAATCTAAGTAGGAAACTTTGTGGAAATTCTGGGTTGACTGAAATGAATTGTTCAGTGTGGGAGATGGTGAGGGATTTGTTTAGTTCCCTTTTAGTCAGTGGTCCTTTCCTCCTCTTTGCTTAATTCAAAACCTAAAAAATCTTAGGTTGGTTGGAATTATTATTGTTCTTTTTATTTCTGTTTTCTCTTCCTCTCATCACACCCAAGGCATTTTCCTGCAGCTCTCATTTGGACCCAAAGGAATTGTAGCATGTACAGTAGCCATACCCCAGTAAAACTGTCTTGGCAGATTGGCTAAACCAGATTGAGGGTAACCACCAGGCCTCAAACCCATTACCCCATGGAGTCATTTGTCCTATTCTTATTATCTCCATTTTACAGATGAAAAAACTAAGCCAAACAGAGGTTAAGTGACTTCCCTACATTCCCACAGCTAGAAAGTGACTGAGACTGGTTTCAAATTCAGGTAGAAAGAGTTAAGAGGAGTATAATAATGAGTAACCAAATGGCTTCCTTCTCAGAATGTTATTAAATGCATAAAATAAAACACAATTGAAACTAATTATATTGAATTGCAGTTATCAACATATTAAAATAATGAGTAAAAAACCTGAAAGAGATCGTAGCCAGATTGTGGAGGGCATTAAATGTCTAACCGAAGAATTTGTATTTTATCCTAGAGGTAGTAGAGAGTTACTGAAGATTCTAGGATGACCGCCATGTCTTGAACAAGCTCAGCTACATTGTTTACTCCAATTCCTTCATACTCTCTAGTCTGCTCTATGTTCACCTCTTATTTTTTTTGTCTTCTTTTAGTGTGTAAGCTCTTTGAGATTAACTTTTCCCTTGTTTTCATGTTTTTTATATGCCTAGAGCTTAGCACAATGCTTGACACATAGTATATACTTAATAAATGCTCTATCTATCCATCAATCATTCATCTGTCCACACAGGGCCATAATGCAGTCTGAACTAGGCTCTAGTAACATCACTTAATGCTACTCTTCTCTTTCATCAAAGGTTAAGTAACTTGCCCAAAGTTTTATCAAGTAAGCAACATGGCTGTAATTCAAAAACAGAATCTTTGACTATATTTCAAGACCATCTTTTGTTATGCCATCAGGCCATCTTCTATTGGAATGTGTTCATGGGAAAAATCAAGTCAGTCAAGGGAGGAGAAATGAGAATATTTGACCCAAAGTAGAGGCAGGGAAGAAAAGATGTGTATTATTGTTGGGGATTAATGGTTTATTGGAAGGAGCCAGCCAACCAACTGCCTGATTGTTAAATTTTCAGGGTGAGCGTTTATACCTTGGCAAACACTACAGACCAACACTTGATTTATTATTTTATTGCTTGTCTAGACTTAGAAAGTGATGGATGGAATGCTAATAATACAGATTAAATCTAAGAGAATGCCAAGCATATATTATCTACCCCCCTGGAAAGCTGGTTGTTAAACATTTACCAGAATACTCTGAAGAGGAGAAATTATTATATAGCCATAAAAATCCTGTCTGATCAGGTTCTCAAACTTGAACTTCTAATTCTTCCTCTAATGTGAGCCTAACCATTTACTAGTCATTAATCTTGATTGTATACAAGAATATTGTTGCCACCCATGTATGGGGTCGTCAGGGCCATTTTAGCCACTGTTATGAATTGACAATGTGGTGGAATAGAAGAAGTCCTTGATTCAGGAAATCTCGGATGTGGCCCTTGAATTGTCACCAACAGTATGGCCTTGAGCAGTCTATCAATTAATAACCAATAAGCATTTATGCTGGAGACTGTATGAATGCCTTAAAATGGACAGGGTTGATAATATTTGCCTTCCCTTTGGCCCAAGATGGTTACAAGGATCAAATGTGCTAGTGGCTGTGAGTAGAGCTTGAAAACTATAAAAGACAGGGCTCTTCAAGATAGGAGCAAAGGATATCTAAAAGGATCTTTAGGTTGCAAGAATGGAAGAAAGAGCTATTATTCTGTAATGGGCCAATGGAATGACTGCACACTTTTCAAAGAGATTCCTTCATCTTGAGTTCACTTCCTCTATTTCAGATAGACCTTCTGCAGTAGCTAGAACTGTAGAGGAATGAGCTATGTGTGTAGGGGGGATATAGGGAGACTGAGACAGATGCACAGAAACCTTTACAAAGGTGGTGAGGTGGTGAAGTGGCTGGTCAGTACTCCCAAAGACCAATTCTGCAAGAGAGGCTCTATGTAGGAGTGATTCTAAATGTCTATAATGCAGTTTAAAAAGAAAAAAAAGTTTTCCCTTTATGGGATTTCTTTTTATGTTCCATGCACTCCTTTGACAGTCTCTTAAAAAACCAATTGGCTTCCTTCTCAGAATGTTATTAAATGCATAAAATAAAACACAATTGAATTGGAGTTATCAATATATTAAAAGCAAACTGGTCAGAGACTTGAGATTAAGAACCCCTGACTTAGAAGAGATTTTTTCTTAATTGATCAGTGGTAAACAATTTTTTTAAAGAGAATTAACAAACCAACTATGATGTTTGGGCAGCCCAATTTTGCTGTTCAGCAGTTTCAGTCCTGTCTGACTCTTCATGACTGCATTTGGAATTTTCTTGGCAAAGATACTTGGAGTGGTTCACCATTTCCTTCTCAAGCTCATTTAATACTTGAGAAGATGGAGGCAAACAGGGTAAAGTGACTTGCCCAGAGTCACACAGCTAGTAAGTGTCTGAGACTGGATTGAACTTCAGGTTTTCCAGACTCCAAGCCCAGCATCTAGTTCCCAGGGCAGCCTAATAGCCACACCAAAGAAAAACAATGAGCAAATTTACAAATTAGAGTCTTCCTTAAATGATTGTAAATTCTTTGTGAACTTATTTCTTCCGTTTTCATTAGTTATCAGTGTCTGCCAGGGAATGATAATGTATCTGAATTCCTGAAAGCATATTGGAATGTCAAACATATAGCAATTTGCAGTAAGAACCCTGGCTGCATTAATATTGTCACAAACTAGAATCTAAAGCTGAGGTCTTACTTAAGCCAGCCAATAATTATCCTCCATATTGGAATTATAAAGAGAGTGCTGATTCAGGAATTGACTAATTGTTCTGTGAGGCAGCAGATATTAACCCATTTGATCTTTAGCCACAAGTTATAAATGGGATGTTTTGCTTTGTTTTTATCCCAATTTCTTCCTGCTGTAGTTTAAGCCTCTTTCCTCCCATTGTGTCTTCTGTGGAGTCAGTTACCATCTTCCATGTAATAGCCAGTCCGTATTTGATCTGTAATTGATGAGAGTTATTTAGCCTCCCCTCCGCCTTCTCCTGGGGCATGCTGGGCCTGTGAGGCAGTGTGGTACTAACCATCAGCTCCTTGTATGAGGTGGAAGGTAAATCAAATTGAAAACACCCTTCCCATGTAGTGCATCTTCCAAATGTCCTCGGGTATGTATTACATCTTCCGGAGGCCCCGGGTTCTCAGTGGGGCTGGGAGGAAGCTGGAACAGGGTTTCTGAAGCACATTGCATATGGAACCACAGACGGTGTCATATGGGGAGATAGATCATTACTGGGCCAAGCTAGCTACAGGAGAGCTCTTGCTGCGTCCGCCCTTTTGCCAGAGCAGGAAGAGGGTCCTCTGAGGCAAGGGCTGCTGCTAGTAGAGACTCCATCATGATAAAATATCCCTCTTCATGTCCCTAAACAGCCATTTCAGCCTGGACGCAGCAAGAGCTTTCGAGCGCTTATTTCAGGCATTGATCTTTCAAGAGAGCCTTGTTCCTTCTTTTATTCTGGGTGCCATTGTGGGGAAGGGGCCAAGGGAGTGATCAAACCCATCCTTGCTAATGGATGGGATTGGTTTTGGCTGAAAGGCCTGTGCCAGGTGTTGCTCATTAGATCATTTTCTAAAGGAACCTATTAACTTACATGGATGGGGTAGATTTTCTTGGGTCGCCTCTCCCAACCAATAAAATCCCTTGTGTTGAACAGAGCCAGCATGGCAGGGAAGTTTGGGCTGGGCCTAGGGCTTGGCTCCCTCTCTCCATCTCTAGAAGTTAGCTATGGTTGTCAGAGTACCTTGGGCCCCCTAAATCCTCATGATGAGGTGTTGGTCACACCCACTGTCAGGGGAATTTGGCCAGGTGGGAAGGGGATCTTTTCCAGGCTACTTCTGGGCCAGAACTGGTAATGATCAGTGGTTTTCTTTCATGGGCCAAGCCTGCCACCTTGGCATGTTGACTGAACTGAACAGAATGGAACACATTCTGTGCCCAGAAATAAATAAATATATAAATTGAACAACATTTTAAGCCAAACAGAAAACATGACCCTCACATCACCTCTTCTTTTAAGCTTACATAGTTCACAAACTCAGAGGCATTTTTAGCTGGACTCCTGCATCGAGAGAGGGCTTGTTGGGGAAAATAGGAGAGTTGTCTTAAAACAATCCCTTCCTGTATAGTGTAGGTAGAATAACCAATTAATTGAGCAACCACTCCCTGAGTGCCTACTATGCACCTGGCTAGACATGTTCAGGCACTAATGGCAGAATAGGTCTATAATATCCTTCAATACAATTTATCTTTACAAATCCATTCATCTAAAGCCCCACATTTTCTGTGCAGCCTTTCTTTCCTTTTCCCTCTAGTTCTTGCTGATCTCTCTACCTTTACTGGATTCATCATGGAATCTCAGTTAAAGACATCGGAGAATCATAAAATCCTAAGGATCCTAGAGGCAACCAAGGCTTCCTTTTACCCTGCAGAAAACTAAGATCCAGAGTAGTTAAATTACTTACTCAAGGTCAAATATTTAGCAAATGTCCAAAGCAGTATTCAAATCCCTATTTTCATGATTCTAATTTTGGCCCTCTTTACACTGGGTTGCCTCAACATCTCTCATGAGAAGTCAACAAGTCAACAAGCTTGAAGACCTCCAGTTGTGACATATTCACTATATCCCAAAGCAACCCATTCTACTGTTCATTCATTTCCGTAGTGTCTGTTTCTTCATGAGCTCACTGGACAAATGAGGAAGCTGATGCAAAACACAGTTAAGTGACTAGTCCAGGGTCATACAGCTAATGTCTGAGGCCACATTTGGACTCAGGAAGATGAGCCTTCCTGACTCCAGGTCTGACATTCTATCCAATGTACTAGCTAGCTGCCCCATTCCACTCTGGGCAGTTCTCACTGACAATTTTTTTTCTTATACCAAGCCTTCCTTG
The DNA here is from genome assembly GCF_027887165.1 of Monodelphis domestica. NCBI lineage: Eukaryota > Metazoa > Chordata > Mammalia > Didelphimorphia > Didelphidae > Monodelphis > Monodelphis domestica. The sequence goes on from NC_077227.1 coordinate 57,612,513, forward strand.
GACCCATGGGCCTTGATCCTGACTTCTCGGGCTAAGTAGAACAAGTTTAATCTCTTTTCTATGAGGTAGCCTTCTAAATACTTACAGCTAGCAGGTAGATCCTGAGTCTTATTTTCTCCAGGTTAACCTTTCCCCCTCTCACCCCAGTTCCTTCAACTGATCCTGGAGTATGTATGTGTTTTTTTCAGTCTTCTCATCATTACTCATTCTTCCTGAATATGTTCCAACTTTTCAGTGTCTGTCCTAAAATTATACTGACACTATGATTTTTACTTTGAATAATCTCTTATCTCCTATTTGTTTTACTTCTTTGTACCCCCAGACACTGTGCTGCACATTGCTGTAAAAAAAATGTTGGTTGATTGTCTCTGAAAGGGCAGAGAAAATTTAAATGTGTAAAGAATCAGTCATTAGTAGGTTGGAATGGACTGGACTTGAGGAAGACTTGAGTTCAAATTTCACCCCAGATATTTATTGAATATGTGACCCTTGGCTAGTCACTTCATGTCCTTGGATTCAGTTTCATCATCTGAAAAAGATTTTCCTACTTGATAGGCTCTATCACATTTAGTTCTAAATGTATGATTCTATCATGTATGACAATCCCATAGTCCCCAACTAAGGCTCCTATCTTAATTTTTCTTTGACCCTTTTCCTTGTATTCCTTCCAGAAGCCTCCCTTCAACCCCTATCAACATGAAGTTCTTGAATGTCCTTGCTATTGGGTACAGAGAATGAATCCAGGCTCCAGGCCCAGAAAGAGACATCTCCACTTTCTCTTGTTCCATTATGGCACCTTGAATGAGTGTTCATTGTAACCTCACCAAGAGAGGGAAGGAAGCCAATGGATCAGCTTCCAATGTGTCCCTTGGATCATCTTGTCCTTTCAGTTCAGCTGAGGCAGAGGTATAACCAGTGGGCTTATGGTTTGGTTTCATTGACTCATCTGGAAGAGCTCAGATTGATACTAGGCTTTGTTTTCAATTATTCTGTTCAGTATCCAAACACTATAGGTTTCATTCTAATCTCCTTTTTTTTTAATTTGAGAGAACTTGCTCAGAAGAACAAAGCATCCTTCCTGACCCCAAATTTTATAGGGGAAATGCTAGGTCATTCCCTGATGTGGGAAGTGAACAATTTAATACCTGGGACAGATAACCCTGACCGATTATGTCCAAAAATCCACCTGACCCTCCAGCAATACCTACTGATTTTAGAAGGACCAACTTAAAAAATGACTGTAAACTCTTCGTCTCAGCAAGCCTCGACATCTAGAACCTCAGGCTGGGTGCCACGGAGTTAGAACAGAGAGAGTTCATTTGAAAGTCATGTTTTGAGGCTTCCAGGATAAATGATATGCAGTTGTGCAAACATGTCAAAGTTTGGTAAATTGGATTTGTTTAATGTAAACAACTTTTGACCAAAATAATAACACAGCTTTAGAAAAAGACATTATGCACCCACTTTTGAAGAGTTTGTATAATTTAACACACAAGAAAACTTTACTGTAATTATATGCAGAAGTATACAAAGGATAAATGTTATTTACTTGATCTAACCTCCATAAAATAAACCCCAAAACGTGCTTTAGCTTGCCACATTAATCTGACTTTAAAAATCACTCAGAGAAGTGTGTGTGTGTGTGTGTGTGTGTGTGTGAGAGAGAGAGAGAGAGAGAGAGAGAGAGAGAGAGAGAGAGAGAGAGAGAGAGAGAGAAAGAGAGAGAGAGAGAGAGAGAGAGTGGGTGTGGGTGCAACTCAACTCTCTTCATCCTCATCTTTTCTTAATGTCAGAATTAGTCACTTAAATTAGAACCATGTTGGGCATATAGGTGATGCTAACTGCGAGGCACTTAATAGTGGCCACCTGAAGTTGATTAAAG